>NC_079453.1:38210784-38245784 GCF_903798145.1 Danio aesculapii | reverse complement strand
ATATTAACTGAACTTCTACTGTTGAGTGTGATCTGTTTTGCATACTAATGAAGCATTTTTGCACAAGTAGATGAAGCTGATTGTCTAAAATTAACTTGAGCTCTGCAGCGAAACTTCCTGTGAGCGCAGAATATTTGCCGTTGAGAAAGTCACATGCTTTTAATGTTGTGCAGAGAAGTTGTAGAAAAAGAGGACGTATGTATGGGTGCGGCCAATGGAGGTCTGGAGCATGATTGACAAGTGACGAATTCCACGAAACTCCACCTGTTAATATCAGCTACGTATAAAAGAACGAATCAGGAAATGAAATTAGTGGCACACCTCTGAAGTTAACTCTTGAATTGCATTGAGGATACCAGAATTCTGTGAATCAAATTATTAATTTGTATCCAATAAATTGCTAATATGCTCTCCTGAACTTTTTTATTGAACATGCATGGAATTGATTAATTATTCCGACAGATAGTTCACCCAAAAATACATGTTTTGTCACCATGTAGTCAATGTCCACTTTTTCTAAAAGCTTGATATATATTTTTCCTGTTGAACACAAAAGAGCATATTTTTGGTAAAAAAATAGTCATTGGATTTACACATTGTTTTAAAATGTAAGTGGTTACAAACAATTGATATGGGCTGAATTTAAATTAACAAATTAAATGTAGTAATGTTCAACTTAATTGTTTACTATTGATGTCAGTGCCTACCATTTCTATAAAGTAAAAGATCATTGTAAAAAAATACAGTGCTGAGCAAAAATGAGTGCTCCCCGTTTTGATATTAAGTTATTATTATCATTATTATTTTTATTTTGTTAGATTAGTTTTGTTTTGACCTTGCCACTAACTAATCTAAAGTAAATGCACAAATATAATATAGTGATTGATTTAAAAGAGAGATCTGTGAGGGGTGTACTCATTTATGCTGAGTACTATATAGTTGAAACCAAAATTAGTAGCCCTCCTGTGAAATTTATTGTAATTATTTGTAAAATGTTTCATGATGTTTAACCAAGCGTAAATTATTATTTTTGACTGGTTACCGAACAAGCCACTGATGCCCACTGACTAGCATAATTAACCTAACTTGTCTAGTTATCCTAATTAACCTATTAGCCAGCACCCAATTTATGAGCATTTAAGTAATGATTTTTGCTGTTTGTTTAAACTACTTGTTTAAAATGAGCTGAAACAACACAATTCTTGAGGTTTAATTGTTTTGTTTATAAACCACTGAAATTTGTTAAGTTGACTTGATTGATTTGAGTTGGAACAACATGAATGAATTGTATGGATGAATTGTTTTCTCCGGGTGCTCCGGTTTCCCCCACAATCCAAAGACATGCAGTACAGGTGAATTGGGTAGGCTAAATTGTCCGTAGTGTATGAGTGTGAATGAGTTTGTATGAATGTTTCCCAGAGATGGGTTGCAGCTGGAAGGGCATCCGCTGTGTAAAACATGTGCTGGATAAGTTGGAGGTTCACTCCGCTGTGGCGACCCCGGATTTTTAATTTTTTTTGAAAGGATTACTTTTACAATTTGACACATGCAAACCACTGCAGAAATGTTGTAACCAATAGGCCCATGTCATATACAGTACAGATACTTAATAAATAACCTACTATAAATGAAAAGCATTAACGTATGCTGTGTTTTTTGTTTTCACAAGCTTTGGAGACGTAACATAAATTCCGCTTTTAAATAATAGGTCACCTGCAGCTTTCGTCATGAGGCTGTGTTCAAAGTGACATCAATGTTTTCAAAGTGCACTGCGAAGGGAGCGCAATTGTAAACATGAAGATCACTAAAACTGAACTGTAAAAATACTTTGAAAGCAAATTAGAGATGATAATGCTTTTTTTGTTAGAATGTTCGAAATTAATAGAGCATAGGGGGGATAAGTGGGAATAGAACACAGCCAGGAACTATGTCTCTAACTACAGTTCCTGATGTGTAGTTGCAAGTGCACAAGTTTGTGATGCAGTTTGCGATTGTTAGTTGGAACGACGGATTTGGGAAACGCCAAATCAACAAACTATGTTTGTAACAACGCAACTTGCGACCTTAGTTGGCTAACGATGGTTTTGATAAACGCACCCCTGCTCCTTTTTGCAGCGTCGTACGACAGAATTTCGCATGCTCAAACTCTAGTGTGATAATATGAATTCTAGTATATTGCAAAATCAATTGTAAAATGTAATTTACTGTCAATATGGCAAAGACAAAATAAATTAGTTATTAGAAATTATTTATTAAAACTGTTATGTTTAAAAATGTGTTGAAAAATCTCTCCTAAACATCATTTTTTAAAAATAATAATTTAGCCAATTCTACAAATTGCAGTAAAAGCAAATGCATGATAGTCTGACCACAGTGAAGCAGTTCCTACAGAATCAAGTGAATCAATGTTCTTGGCGGCCGAACAAAGGGAAAAGGAAGGGCACAAAATCCAGGGAAACTTTTGACATTAGTGTTGTGGGGCAAGGTGATGGCTCATAGTGAGTACATCTCTGCCCCTCTGTGCTGCCCTGACAGGGCCTCGTTTATCTTGCTGTGGTGCAGTGTGGGAAGGTGTGGGTTTGTGCCTGGGGGTTGTGAAGGGGCTGATTTATGGCATGGCGCCCCAGAGGTGGCAGGAGCGAGCTGTGACAATCTGGTCTTTTGGGAAAATGGCGTGTGCCCAGAAAGCCCCGGGGAACAGGGGACGTGCCAGTGTCCTCAAAGAATGGCACTTCTGCCCTGGTTGCCCTGCTGTGGCTGGTAATGGCAGCTGTGTGGATGTAGGAGCATCCAGTTCTGCTTAGTGGACGTACAGGTGAAACAGTTTGAGACTGCATGATTCGTACAGTATTACAAGCATATTTAAAAGTTTTGGGTCATTGGAATTGTTTCTGATGCTCAGTAAATCTGCTTTTACTTGATAAAAAAATACAGCAAAAGTGGTATAGTGTGAAATATTTAGGAATTATAAATAATTTAATAATTAGGGGGTCACGGTGGCTCAATGGTTAGCACTGTCGCCTCACTGCAAGAAGGTCGCTGAAATGAGTACTGGCTGGGTCAGTTGGCATTTCTGTGTGGAGTTTGCATGTTCTTCCTGTGTTCATGTGGGTTTCCTCCGTGTGCTCCAGTTTCCCCCACTGTCTAAAGATGTGCTGCAGGTGAATTGAATAAACTAAATTGGCCATAGTGTAATTGTGTGGATGCGAGAGTGTGTATGGGTGTTTCCCAGTAATAGGTTGTGGCATCCACTGTATAAACATATCTGATGTTTTTTTTTCCTATATAATTTTTTAATTTCAGAATTATTAATTTTATTCAATTTTGATGTTTTTCATGGTAACTTTATGCCAAGTTTATATTGTGCAGTGCTGAGTTTATTTTTTGTATTTCCAAATGTAAAAACTTCAAATCTCACAATCCCCTGCAGTTCTCTCTATATTTTAAGCAAGTCCATGTCTCACAATTGCTGTGTTACTGTATATGTCATAGATCTCAGTTGTTTGACCTTTTTCTCAAAAAGAATATTTTCCCCACAATTTTTAACAATACAGCTTTATTTTTTGGAATTCTGATTTTAGATCTCACCATTCTGAGATTCTCACAATTCTGCTGCTTTTATTAGAACTGAGTTTGCATCTTGCAAATATATATATATTTTTCCCAGAATTACATTTAATTTACAGTATCTCTCACAATTCTCTGTCCTATCACATAATTCCAATTTGGTGATTGATTGATTGATTCATTCATTCATTCATTTTTCCTCAGCTTAGTCTCTGTTTCAAAGGTCACTACAGGGGAATAAACAGCCAACTATTCTGGCATATGGAGGGATGCCCCTCCAGCCACAACCCTGTACTGGGAAACACCCATACACACTCATTCAACACCCATACACACTCATTCACACACTACGGCCAATTTAGTTTATTTAATTCACCTACAGTTGAAGTCAGAATTATTAGCCCCCCTGTTTATTTTTTCCCCAATTTCTGTTTAATGGAGAGAAGATTTTCAACACATTTCTAAGCATAATAGTTTTAGTAACTCATTTCTAATAACTGATTTATTTTATCTTTGCCATGATGACAGTAAATAACATTTTACTAGAATTTAAGACACTTCTATACAGCTTAAAGTGATAATTAAAGGCTTAACTAGGTTAATTTGGTTAACTAGTCAGGTTAGGGTAATTAGGCAATGATATAATGAAATAACGATGGTTTGTTCTGTAGACTGTGAAAAAAATATATAGTTAAAAGGAGCTAATAATTTTGACCTTAAAATGGTTTTTAAAAAATTAAAAAACTGCTTTTAATCTAGCCAAAATAAAACAAATAAGACGTTCTTCAGAAGAAACAATATTATCAGACATACTGTGAAAATTTCCTTGCTCGGTTAAACATCATTTGGGAAATATTTAAAAAAGAAAAGGAATTCAAAGAGGGTTTAATAATTCTGATTTCAACTGTATAACACATGTCTTTGGACTGTGGGGGAAACCGAAGCACCCAAGGGGAGAACATGCAAGTTCCACACACAAATGCCAACAGGCCCAGCCGGGACTCGAACTATCATGCCACTCATTTATTCATTGCCTAACTAACTGCTTATTTTCTAAAAGCATTTTCTTAAGTAGTAATTTTTTTTCATAACACTCCTAAATATTTAGCTTCTTGTTACAAGTGTAATTTTCAACATGCTCTTAAGACTTAAAACTGCACAATAAATAAAACTGAGATCACTTTATTTGCACTTTATTTCCCAGTTCAGTCAGTTAAGCTCCTTCATTCATCAAACCTCTTCAATTTTGCACTCGCAATCATTTTTTTTCAAGGTCTCATTTAAAAGTTCTCCAAAACATCAGGCTTCTCTTCACTGGCACAGGTCACATTCCTTCAGTAATGTAACCGAATTACAGATCACACAGAGGGGAGCTGCTATCAGTTATGCACATAAATTCACTTCCTAACTGGGTTTTCCCTGAGTCCGCAAGAGACACGGATGGATTTCCACACACATGCTCACTCACATTTTTTTGGCTTCATCTGACCTTTGACAGTAAATGCAGACCATTCATTGGTATTCCTAACGTCATGATGATTTGAAACCATTGCTCTCCAAACCCCTCCAGATCAACTCCAAATTTGGCATTCTCAGCATAAGATCTGTCCTAAACCACTCACACACATTTACAATGCAAATATCCCAAGACAGATTCATCCAATGGCATTGGGAATCGCAGATAAACAGCGCACCGGCAATGACTTTGCTTGTCATTCTCCTCAGATGAAGTAAACATCATTATGATTTATAGTAGCGTGTGACTTTGCGGGTGTACGAAATATAAATATCCTAGCTCACATGCTGATAGGCCACCATTTGAATCTGAAGAAAACGGTCTGATTTGTAACATCATAAATACATTTGGATCAATCGCTCTGCTTGTGCGCATACATCAGTGTCAGGCTTTATAGAGGCACATCTGGGCTTCATTCAGTTCGGTTAATACAGCACAACCTGTCGGAGAAACACAAGTGGACTCAGAATGGACGAAATCGCAGTATTTGTGAAGAGATTGAAGCCATTATCCCAATAAAACCCACTGTTGTAATATTATAACATTAGTTCCCCTTCGGATGGGGAACTCCAATGCTATGTGGAAACTTCCACTATGGGGATTTCGTCAGAATCCAATCATCTGAAAGAGTATAAAAACGGGCCAATGAAATGCCAATGAGTTGGCAGCGTCAGCGTGCACAGCTGGCGTCAATGACAATCAGTCATGCTATAAAGACGCAGCCAGTGCCATGCTCGACATCCTTTCGCTTTCAGAGCCTTTCACGAAGCTTCTGAGAGAGTCTTTGAGGGTATCTCCAACCTGTGTCTACAGAGAGAGATCGAGAAGCAGCTTCTCCCGGTCCAGAGCGCGTATACGCAGTGGCAGATGGTCGAGCTAGGTATTTCTCCCTTGTCTGGCGTTCTTTGGGTCCGGTCCTCCAAGAGCGGTTTGTATATAGGAAAAAAGCTTTCCTAAAAGAGCAACACGGTCGTGCAGCGCGTCTTTTTCAAGACGTCACTCCGAACGTGCGTTTCTGGATGCGGTGGTTTCCTATCCCCGGATGATGGGCACGAGCACAGCGTTTCATGTCTGGGGGTCCAGCATGTTAATGCATTGCTCGCGGGCAGTGCATGCCATCACTGATGTCATGTCTGTTGCGCAGTTAAGATCGCGGCTCGCTCTTGCAAAAGAGCCACCCACCCCAGTTGTCCCCCGCACTGCGGTTGGCACTCGGGCAGATCTGAGGGTTTCATTGAGAGTAAATCCGCCGCCCCCGGGCCGTGGACCTCTCGCTCCTCCACGCGCTCCATCCAAGCTTCAGGTGAAGAGAAGCGCTCCGTCCTTGGATGGTCGCTCTCACCTGATGACACCGGGGGTCAGATGTCCATCGCTGCATCGGAGGATGGGCTGTCATTGTCTGATGAGGATGCGAGCCCGCTCGCTCCCTCCCTCCGGGGTGGAGAGCGCGGCGTTAGCATCTAAAAAGCAGACGTGATGGCCGTGCTTTCTCGGGCTGCTTCGGCCGTGGGTCTGGTGATGGTTTATCCCCCAGCCCCGCGGCCGGACCGACTAGATGGGTGTGATGTGGAGGATATAAGGAGGCAAGACCTTCAAAGCCTCCCGTCCCCTTCTTCCCGGAAGTGCACAGTGAACTCACGCAGTCCTGAGGGCACTTTTTTCTGCCCGATCTGCGTGCGCTTCCATCCTCACCATCCTTGGAGGTTGGGCTGTCAAGGTCTGACGAGGATTCGAACCCGCTCGCTCCCTCCGGGACTTTGAGCGCGGCGTCGAATCCAGAAGCAGACTTTGCGGCTGTGCTTCCCCAGGCTGCTTCGGCCGTGGCTTTGGAGATGGTTTATCCCCCAGCCCCGCGGCCCGAACCGATTAGAGGGGTGGATGTGGAGGATGAAGGCGAGACCTTCTAAGCCTCCCCATCCCCTTCTTCCTGGATGGGCACAGTAGGCTCACGCAGTGTGCTGCGTGCGCCTTCCCCCTCACCGTGCACGCTATGGCCACCTACCAGCGCTACCAAGCGCAGGCGCTGGCCCGGCTGCGCGAGGATGGTTCTGACCCAGGACTGAGCATGCGCTCCGCACCGCAACCGACTATGCTCTTACAAAAAAAAAAAAAAAAAAAAAAAAAAAAAAAAAAAAGTCGGCTGTGTGTGCCCTGGGAAGGACGATGATCACATCCGTGATCCAGGAATGCCACCTCAGGCTAAACCTGGTGATGTGCGTGACGTTGACAAAGTTCGCTTTCTTAACTCACCCATATCCCAGGCTGGTCTGTTCGGCGACACTGGCGGTGAATTCGCCCAGGAATTCACTCCGGTGATAAAGCAGTCGGAGGCGATGGGCGAGGTCTCTATCGGCGGGATTGTATGACCGCTCCCCCCCCGCCGAGCCATCCACATCCACTGCTTTTTCGCCGAGGACGCCCGCCCGCAGCTTTGCTTCGCCGCCCCCGCCTGCGCCTCCGGCCACGCGGCTGCGCCGAGCATCGCGCAGGCAACCAGCGTCCCCCGCCCAGGGCGCCGCTAAGTTCGGTAAAACGGACCGCGAAGCGTCCCTGAGGCGGGCCATCTGGGGAGGAGGGAATTTGCTCTTTCCCCGCTGGAGGGCGGGGCACGTTATTTAAAGGCGTAAAAAAAAAAAAAACGCCATCAAAATCCTCAGTGAAAGAGCACTTTTCCCCTCCTCCGGATGTGACAGCCCGAACACTGCCAGTCTGGGACGCTATGCCTTCCAGCTCGCAGGATCGGTGCATTTCGCCAATGGCTCATGGAGCGCGAGAGAACGGTCTCCTTTCTCTCCACTCCCAGCCCCTCTCCTGGAGTTTGAGTGCGAGACGAGAACATCTCCTCTCCCTGCTCTCCTGTGGGACCCCAGCGCTCCCCGGATGAGCCCACTCACTCCACGCTGCCCCGCCGCTGGCACGTCAGCGTTCGTGCGGGTGGGACCATTTGCGGGGGCTCTGCCTGCCTGGTTAGCGCGGGCCAGCCCATCGCAATGGCTCATCCATACGACCAGACTCGGCTATGCGATTCAGTTCGCGAAACGGCGTCCCAGGTTCACGGGCGACCAGGGTCAGTCCTGCGTCCGCCCCTGTCTTGCGAGAGGAGATTGCTGTCCTCCTGGCGAAGGACGCAATCGAGCCGGCCCTCCAGCCGAGATGGAGCGCGGGTTTTACAGCCCGCACTTCATCGTGCCCAAAAAAGAGCGATGGGCTATGGCCAATCCTATATCTGCACATTTTGAACCGCTGCCTTCACTGGCTGCGCTCCGAAATACTTACGCAGATGCGCATCACGCGATGCGTTCGTCCTCAGGATTGGTTTGCAGCAATAGATCTGAAGGACGTGTATTTTCATATCTCCACACTTCCACGCCACCGGCAGTTTCTGCGGTTTGCGTTTGAAGGTCGAACGTGGCAATACAAGGTCCTCCCCTTCGGGCTCTCTCTGTCTCCGCGAGTTTTCACCAAGCTCGCGGAGGGTGCCCTCGCGCCCCTTCGGCTCGCCGGCATCCGCACGCTCAATTATTTCGATGACTGGCTGATTTTTAGCCCACTCTCGGGAGCAATTGATTATGCACAGAGACAAGGTGCTCCGGCACCTCCGCCCGTTGGGGTTTCAGGTCAACCGAGAAAAGAGCAAGCTCGCCCCCGTGCAGAGCATCTCCTTTCTCGGGTTGGAGATGGACTCGATCACTATGGAGGCGAGCCTCTCACGAGAGTGCGCCGAGGTAATGCTGAACTGTCTGAGAGAGTTCGACAGGAAAAAAAGTGGTCCCCCTGAAATTATTTCAGAGGCTCCTGGGGCATATGGCATCCGTAGCCGCGGCCACGCCGCTCTGATTGCTCCATATGAGACCACTACAGCATTGGCTTCACGATCGGGTCCCCAGACGTGCATGGCACGCGGGCACACACCGAGTGACTGTCACTGCGCTGTGTCACCGCACCCGCACCCCCTGGAAAGGACCCCTCCTTCCTACGGGCCAGTGTGCCCCTAGGTCAGGCGTCCAGGCAGGCTGTCGTTTCGGCAGATACCTCCAGTATGGGGTGGGAGGGCCGTGTATAGCGGGCATGCTGCTGCGGACCTGTGGAGGGGAACCCAGCTGCATTGGCATATCAACTGCCTAGAGCTGTTGGCAGTGTTTCTCGCTCTGCGCCGCTTTTTACCGGTGCTGAGGGGGCAATACGTGCTGGTCAGGACGGACAGCACGGCCGCGGTAGCGTATTCCATCCGGATGGGGGGTATACGCTCCCGCTGCATGTCTCAGCTCGCTCGCCGTCTGCTCCTCTGGAGTCATACGCGGCTGAAGTCGCTGTTTGCTATTCACACCGCTGATGTGCTCTACCGTGCGGCCAACGGGCTCTCACGGCAGCTCCTTCCCCGGGAGAATGGCGACTCCACCCCGAGTCATGCGTAAGTATGCACTCCCCCCAGTGAGCCTACTCGTGCAGTTTCTGTGCAAGGTCAGGGAGGACGAGGGGCAGGTCTTGCTAGTTGCGCCCCTGGCCCAACCGGACCTGGATATCAGAACTCTCCCTCCTCGCGACACCCCCCCTGGCGAGTCCCTTTGAGAGAGGACCTACTCTCTCAGGGACGGGGCACCATCTGGCACCCTCGCTTAGTTCTGTGGAACCTCCACGTGGGGTCCATAAGACGCGACGAGGAAGACTTAGGTAACCTACCGGTGTCGGTGGTTAATACCATCACTCAGGCTAGTGCACCCTCTACGAGGCATGCCTACGCCCTGGAGTGGAGTCTATTCACTGAGTGGTGCGCTTCTCGCCGAGAAGACCCCCGATCTTGCCAGATCAGTGTTGTGCTTTCTTTCCTTCAGGACAGGTGGACCGAAGGCTGTCGCGCTCCACACTGAGGGTTTACGTGGCCACCATCTCCGCTCATCATGATGCGTGGATGGCGGCACCGTGGGGAGGCATAACCTCATCATCCAGTTCCTCAGAGGTGCGGGGCGGATGTTTTCCCCCGCCCCCCTCTCATACCCTCTTGAGATCTCGCGGTAGTGCTACGAGCCTACGTGGGGATCCCTTCGAACCACTCGACTCAGTATCCTTGAGATTTCTGTCCTTGAAGACAGCTCTGCTGGTCGTGTTGGCATCGGTTAAGAGGGTTAGGTACCTGGAGGCATTTTCGGTCAGTGACTCGTCCCTAGAATTCGGGCCGGCCTACTCTCACGTTGTCCTGAGACCCCGGCCCGGCTATGTGCCCAAGGTTCCTACCACGCCGTTTAAAAATCAGGTAGTGAGCCTGCAAGCGCTGCCCGCGGAGGAGGCAGACCCAGCCCTTTCATTGTTGTGTCCTGTTCGCGCTTTGCGAATATATGTGGACCACACTCAGAGCCTTAGATCCTCTGACCAGCTCTTTGTCCATTACAGTGGTCGGCAGATGGGAAGTGCCGTATCTAAACAGAGGTTGGCCCACTGGATAGTGGATGCCATCTCCCTCGCCTTTGGGCCAGGGTGAGCCGTGTCCCCCGGGGGTGAGAGCGCACTCCACTACGGAGCATCGCATCCTCCTGGGCGTTAGCACGCGGCGCCTCTCTGACAGACATTTGTAGAGCTACGGGTTGGGTGACACCCAATACATTTGCAAGGTTACAATCTGCGAGTGGAGCCGGTTTCCTCAAGGGTATTAGGCAACCCTTGGTGATTGAGGAAACGATTCGGTTGAGGTGTCGAAACACGCTTGCTGCGCCAATCTCCCTAACCCGGAGATACGTGCGCTTTTTCAGCTTTGTCAGTTTAGTTCCCCATTTCTTTGGCGAACCCTGCAGAGTTCCTCCGAGGCCCCCAGCACCTGACTCAGCGGAGGAGTCAGGTGTTGGCCCGTTACATTGTCGGCATGCCCGCTGGTCAGCCCGCGTTCTGGGTATAGGTGCCTGCTATGTGTGATCCCCGCTGGCGATCCCATACGTTCACTCAGCCACGGTATAGTCCCCCCTTCTAGGGCAGGCTCGTGTCTTCCCTCCCCGCTAACCATCCTTATGCAAGGACTCCCCATCTCTGGGCTAGTCCATAGGTTGTCACCAGGTCTCCCCTCTGGGTAACAGGTGAGCTCCGCAGCGTCCTCCCTATCGGGACTGAACGCTTTCCCAACGTACTGTCGTATCAAAACCTATTTTACTGGGTTATTGCGACTCCCCGAAAAACATAACTGTTCTGAACAGGTAAGTGAGGGCCAGGGGACACGTTGGAAGACTGTGTCTCGGGGCGTTGTAGGTGCACTCGCTCTACTGCGTGGCACACCCTTCGCCAGGGACGCAGTAAGGTTCTTTCGTTGTGGCGTTTTCCATAGATTTCCCCATAGTGGAAGTTTCCACATAGCATTGGAGTTCCCCATCCGAAGGGGAACGCTACGGTTACTAAAGTAACCCTTCGTTCCCCGAGGGGGGGAACGGAAATGCTATGTTCCTTCAACACAACGATTGTCCCTTAGCTGTTGAGCGTGAAAGTCTCTTCAGCTAGAAAAGGATGTCGAGCATGGCTCTGGCTGCGTCTTTATAGCATGACTGATTGTCATTGACGCCAGCTGTGCACGCTGACGCTGCCAACTCATTGGCATTTCATTGGCCCGTTTTTATACTCTTTCAGATGATTGGATTCTGACGAAATCCCCATAGTGGAAGTTTCCACATAGCATTTCCGTTCCCCCCCTCGGGGAACGAAGGGTTACTTTAGTAACCGTAGCGTTTTAGCTTTACATAAATAAACCGCAACACTTTTTTTCTTAGACCACACTTACTCATCTAACAGATCTTATTGTTCAATCTTGCAATGCTTTTAGATGGTAGATTTTGTAAATAAGCATGTTAAATTGGCAATAAACAACTTGATATCTTGGTGGCTGGAGGAATATTAGCATGTTAAGAACCTTCAGCTTGTGACAGCGGAAATTCTTGATCACTTTCAACCAATTAGCAGCCGGTGAACTTTCCTTATTGCTTAGGGCATCTGCGAGTCTAGTGGTCTTGATTAAGTGGGACATATAATGGCAAAGTAATCTTTAGAATGTTTTTTTTTTATTAGCATGCCATTTACCTGTGTATATAGAGTGTATAAAAATTATTGCTGCCTTTATTTAATTGAATAAAATTCACTTTTCTAATCATCTCGGCTCACTTCTAGTCCTCTCAACATTTCAAATCTAAATCTAAAATGACTAAAAAAGTTAATATTATTCAACTTCAAACATTAGGCAGCAAGAATTTCAATCAAACTGACTAAAAAATTAAGTTAAACATTGTATAACTTAAAAAAAAAGTTGAAACCTGATTATAGCAAAATTAAAAAAGTTAGTAACACTTTATAATAACTACACACTATAAATCATTTACTAAGCATTAGCATCTAGTGAACTCATTATTTGTTAAGGATTAACTCTACATTAATAAACGTTAGTAAGTAGTTTATAACTGCAACTACAAATGCTCTATTCTTGATTTACAACTACATTTATAATGTGCTTAATAATTGTGCTTTCATACTTTGTTAATTTTTTATTTATTTTTCATTACTAAATTAAGTATTGCATTATTTACAAACCATTTGTATTTAAGAGTAGTTGGGGGGTTTTAAGATAAATCAGAATGAGTTAGTGAATGATTAATAAACTATTTAAATTATTGTTTATATATTATATTATTCAGGCATATAGTTATTTTAACTATGTATGTTAATAAATGCTTTATTAACCCAACTTCATCCAGTTTGTGACCTAAAGTGAGGACTATTAATGCATTATAAATCCCTTATAAATGACAATTAAAGGCTTGGTATCAAATAATCTTTGCTAATCTTATCTAAAATATGCATTATAAACATTGCTGAATAACAGGAGTGTCAAAATACGACATAAAACTGGATAAAAAAACAATCTAATAATTTAACAACATAATAAGATACAATGTTTAAACTGTACAGTGATTTTATTTTAGTTTCATTAGTGTATCTTAAAATGAATAGGAAAGAATAAAGTTGTTTATGTTCTTTTTTTTTCCTGTTTAGAATTTAACTGAGCCTTTAATTTCCATTTATAAGGGATTTATAAAGCATAAATAGTCCTCACTTTAGATTAGATTACATGACTTACCTGCTAAGTTTCATGCCAGTAATCTGGTTTGCTTTATAATGCAGTAAAGTATTGCATGTGTGTGTGTGTGTGTGTGTGTGCGCATTGAAGAGCCACTGAGCTAACAGCTGACAGGTCTGGAACACACATACACACTGTATTTCTGACGGCAGGCACGTGAAGAACGTTTTTCTCTCGCGCTTGAACCACTTCTGACAAATTATAACGGCTTTAACACACACCTTTCAAAGTTGTGTGTCACAAAAATACTCCATAATTCACTCAAAACGCATTTGAAACCCATTTTTGGATCGCAAATTACCGGTTGTAAATACTGTAAATGGAAGTTCTAAACATTCTACCGAAAGACGCTGGCCGCTACGGCACCCTCCATGCAGCAGCCAAGAAAAAGGTCTATAAAACCTGGCGGGAGCGGGATTAAAATTTCAGTCCTGCACAGATCTCTACTTTGTGTGACTAAAATAGTTTTAAAACACAACATTACCTGTCTAAAAGAAATACTTCAGCCATGGTGTCATCCTTCCTGCAGCGTGCAAAAGTAACTCTAATATTGATTCAGGATTTTAAAAAGTTTTGATTCAGCATTTGTTTTTACTGCTGTCACTCTCTCTCTCATGTCCATGTGAACGCGGCGAGCGTGCACACACAAATGACGGATCTGTATGAACAGGGTAGAAATCTAGATTTGTTGAGAGGCAGTTTGGGCTACTTCTCAGAATGGGAATTTTTGGCTCAACAACTTTTAATTGAATGAACATTTTTTAGTTTTATGCCTCACCCAGTATATAAAAATACATATAAATACATTTCAAGAGTTCACCCTTAGCTGATGATTGATTATGAATCGTGTTTTGCATGCTGTCCCAGGAGAGAACCCTGAGCTCGTGAGATCCTCGAGCTCGGGGCTCCCCCCGTTGCAGGGCGAGCGGGGAGTCTGAGTTCAAGTAGGTCTCGAGAACTCCCCTACTTGATAATGGTAGATGTAGATAAAGAATAGCTATAGAGTGTGAATACTGGATTCAACGCTTGTCTATAATGTCAATTTAGTTTTGTCAATTTACTTGAGAGAGTAAATTGCCCGGGGAAAACCCACGCAAACACAGATAACTCCACACATAAATGCCGATTTGGCCAGGTAAGATCTGAGCCAGTGACATTCTAGCATTCAATGATGCTAACCATTAGGCCTCCGTGGTGCCCTGACAAGGAAATGGGAGGAGTAGGGGTGAAAGGGGGATTCTTCAAGACGAAGATGGCTAAGGTAAAATACCTTAATAAATAGGAATCGTCTGATTGGTGAATCATGCGTTAGCTAATGAGGACCAGGTGCTATCAATCAAAAGCGTGCTCTCCTCTCGAAATTAGTTTATAAATAAGTGATGTTTTATAAACAAATTTCGGGAGGAGCACGCGCAGAAGTTTCAGTATCAAATACGTCATTGACAATTATTCCATTATCCAATCAGTTCTTGACCAAACCCCTATATATACCAAAGCTGTCTTACCTGCAGCATCTTACGACTTTAGCATCCCTCCACCACCCCGTCACCTCACCTCTTAGGCATTACAATCCTGGGGCGAGCGTTCTGGGGCCGGGCTAGATACTTCGCTCGAATCCCAATTCCTCTCTGTTTCCTGATAAGGGGAATAACTCGAGTTGGGGTGTCTTCCCCGAGTTCAGAGCCCTCTCCTCGGACAGCACGCCAAATACGCTTTATTCTGAAACTATTGCAAGTGTGAACCATAAAACTTCACTTAGATCATTTACTTTAATCACTACTGTTGAAATGTGAAGAGACTTTCAACCAGCACAACAAAAAAAATTCTGAAGACAATCACCTACTGCACCTTTAACTAATACTGTTCTTCTTACAAAAGTTGTATTACTCCACAACATCATTGTTACCTCTTCATATGCTGACACAGCTGTGTATGATTCCTCATTCTTGTAAATGGAGTTATGTAGACACACATGTATTTGAATATATGCTCATTCATGCACATCCGCTCATTGGTAATGTGTGTTGAGGCGCTCTGGAATGATGGCAGCTGATGAGCCCGAGGCAGAAGAGAGCTGGATCTCACTGCAGATGCAGAAAGAGCACTCAAACACACACCCTGAATGTGTGCTCTGATCGGGGGTCCTTACTGCAGGTCACTGCACACTGAGCTGGATCTCCCTCTGCTCTCAATGTGAAGGCGTTTCTGGAGATGAGTGGGAGTGGAGATTTCTGTTTTATGCTGCAAGTCAGGAGAAATTGGAAAGCGGTTGTTTTTTTGAAAAACAGGTGGGCGGATTGAACTATTATGAGTCAAGTTCTGTTGCTGGAAATGCAAACTGAATGGATGATGGATGGACAGATTAAATTAAATACATGGATAAAATAATAATAATAATAATAATAATAATAATAATAATAATAATAATAATAATAATAATAATAATAATCAACCACAAGACATTATTATTATTATTATTATTATTATTATTATTATTATTATTATTATTATTATTATTATTATTATATTAATAATAATAATATTTTTTATTGTCTATAATAATAATAATAATAATGTCTTATGGTTGTTTTATTATTGCTATTATGTTTTTATTTTTAATAATAACAACAATAATAAAATTAATAATAATGATGATACTAAAAATAATAATAACAACAACAACAAGTATTATTATTTATTATAAAAATCCATAATTTAATTGTAAATTAAATAAAAATAAGTGTATATGTATTGTTTTTTTTTTAGTTACGTAACTTTTATTGTTGTTTGTTTGTTTTTAGTTTCTTGTTGTTTATATTTAAACATAACATCTACATGTATGATAATTATACAACATATTTATTATTGATTGTAAAATTTAAAAAAACATGAAATAAAATAGTAATTTTAATAATACTTATCCATATTTCCAAATTCCATCAGCCATTTCTTTATTGTATAAGTGTTATTGTTGATGTTGCTAAATAATTTCTGTACTACTACTACTACTAATAATAATAATAATAATTATAATTATAAAATAATAATAATAATAATAATAATAATAATAATAATAATAATAAAAATGTTGTTATTATTATTATTATTATTATTATTATTATTATTATTATTATTATTATTATTATTAGTCAAAAAAAATCACAAAAAAAAAAATCACAGTCCAAAGACATACGCTTTAGGTGAATTGGATGAACTAAAATTGGTCATAGTGTATGAGTGTAAATGGGTATTTCGCAGTGCTGGGTTGCGGTTAAAAGGGCATCTGCTGAGTAAAACATATGCTGTATAAGTTGGCGGTTCATACTGCTGTGGCAACCACTGATAAATAAGGGACTAAGCGGAAGGAAAATGATAGACAGACAGACAGACAGACAGACAGACTGACAGACAGACAGATAGACAGACAGACAGACAGACAGACAGACAGACAGACAGACAGACAGACAGACAGACAGACAGACAGACAGACAGACAGACAGACAGACAGACAGACAGACAGACAGACAGACAGACAGATAGATAGATAGATAGATAGATAGATAGATAGATAGATAGATAGATAGATAGATAGATAGATAGATAGATAGATAGATAGATAGGTAGATAGATAGATAGATAGATAATATATCATCATCGTCATGCTATGAAAAGTGCAGTTTTGCCAGACTGCAAATAATTCCATGTCTTCTATCTTTTATTGTGGTGGTGTTCATTTCAGTCTCCAGTGGTTTAGTGAGCTGAAAATGGCAAACATCTTAAGCTCTGCAAATGTTATTTTATTTTTTCAAAAGATATATTTGCTTTTGATTAAAAGCTCTCGATCCATAATACCCTACTGCTTTCCCACTAAGACACATTTATGAAGATCTATATTCATTTGTAAAACATTACATATTTTAACAAACAATGGAACTAAGGCACAAAGAGAGCAATTAATTTTAAACAATGTGTTTTTTTTCTTATTTATATAAACAAACTCATTGTGACTGACAAAGAAAAGAATTCTACAAGTAATTATAAATGAATTACCTTTTTATTTATTCTGCTTTAACAAAAATTGAAGTCACAAGCACATTACTAAGTTCCCTCATTTATTGAATTCAATAACATTCTTTGTAGCCTAATTATAATTATTATTATTATTATGTATTTTTATTTTTTAGTATCCTCAACTTTTCCACAACTAGCATTTCTGAAGTATTTGTATGTTTGTTTGTTTTTTTTTACTTTGTGTGTGTGGGTGTGCGGTGACCACATGTGACAACAAGCATGTTTTGACCTTCTGTTATGAACACTCTCAGGATTTAGTATGGTAATGTATGTGTATATGGAAATGTTGATGAATTATGGTGGTATAGATCTACTACGCTGTTGCTGTTTTGATTATTATGGCAAAGTACAGAGACCTGCTACTGCCAGTGTATACACAGACATGATGTCTGAGAAAATAACACGCTGCTGCTGCAAATATAATTCATATGTAACCCCCGTAGCAGATTTAAACACAAGTGGAGCTGGGGTGGAGGAGGGTCTCCGAAAATCTTAACAGCGTAAAATGACTCTTTTAAACTGATGAGGAGCAAGCTCATTGGCTGCAAAGGTGGCAGCAAACAATCTCCTGCGCCATGTAGTTAAATGACGCAGGAGCAGAAATTTCACTTATGAATTTTTTGGTCCCTGTGAGGAAAACTGATAATAATAAATGAAAAATAAATCTCACAAAATGACTTTTGGGGCAACACGGTGGCTCAGTGGTTAGCACCGTTGCCTTACAGCAAAAAGGTCGCTGGTTCGAGTCCCGGCTGGGTGGAGTTTGCATGTTTTCCCCATGTTGGAGTGGGTTTCCTCTTGGTGCTCCAGTTTTCGCCATAGTTAAAACACATGTGCTATAGGTGAATTGGATGAACTAAATTTGGCATCGTGTATGAGTGGGTGAGTGAAAGTGAGTGTACAGGTGTTTCCCAGTACTGGGTTGCGGCTGGAAGGGCATCCGCTGCTTAAAACATATGCTGGAATAGTTGGCGGTTCATTCCTTATTGCTATAAGGCTTATTGTTGTTGCTAAATAATTAATATAATAATAATATATTTAAAATGTATTATTTTTGTTGTTGTTGTTACTTTGTTACTTTATATTTGTGTATTATTGTTATTAGAGGTGACAAAATTAATTGTTTCTTCGGTGCACCGCGATGCAGACGCGGACAATTCGGTATCGGTTCAGTAATAATCATAACCGGTTATTATGTTCTGACGCCATTTATCTCATATGCGCTATATTGCGGTGGTTTACTATGGCGAGGGAGGCGACCGCAAGTATTTACACTGCTCCAAACTACTTAAAAACGCAGAAACTGTGCACAATTAATAATAATAATAACAATAATAATAATAATAATGTCGTATGGTTGTTTTATTATTATTATTATTTTTGTGTGTTTTTAATATTTTGTGTTAATTTTGTGTTTTTAAAATTTTCACTTAATTTAAAAATATTTTATAATAAATAATAATAATTGTTATTATTGTTGTTATTAAAATACTAATAATAATAATGTTGTATGGTTGTTTTATTATTATTATTGTTGTTGTTGTTTTATTTTAATAACAACAACAATAAAAAATAATAACAATAATAACAGCAACTATTATTATTTATTATAAAAATATTTGTAATTGTGTAATTTAAGTAAAATATTAAAAACACAAAATAAAATAATAATAATAATATTAATAAAAATAATAATAATACTTTTCTATATTTCCAAATTCCATCAGCCATTCCTTTTTGTTATTATTGTTGTTGCTAAATGATTCACATAATAATAATAATAATAATAATAATAATAATAATAATAATAATAATAATAATAATAATAATAATAATAATAATAATAATAATAAAAATAAAACGTAAAATAATAAAGCGTAAAAAATATGCTACAATAGTTGGTGGTTCTTTCGCATTGGCGACCCTTAAAATAGAAACTAAGCTGAAGGAGAAAGAATGAATGAATGAATATTTCCTATGAAGACTGGGTTTAGGGGTGGAGAGGTAGAATATATTGTTTGCATGTGTGTGTGTGTGTGTGTGTGTGTGTGTGTGTGTGTGTGTGTGTGTGTGTGTGTGTGTGTGTGTGTGTGTGTGTGTTTGAAAAAGCAATTTGCATTAAGCAACAACTATACAGTTTACAGTAATGAAGGAAAGCCATTATGTCAGTAACACCATGTGGGTCGTCATGGTAGATTGGGCTCTACTAAAAATTTAATTGCGTTTAGTGTGCAACCCAAACTACTGGCTCATTGGCTGGAGTACATGACTAAATTCTTGAGGGCTGCGGGCTTGAATCTCACCGAAGCAGAGCGGCACTATAACGAGGAGAAAATAAACTAGCTCGTAATTATAAAATTTGTGCAGAAACTTCATTCGTTGCAAGGAGATAAGCTGTTCACGCAAGACTTCAACCGATTAATACCCCCATGATAAAGGATAAAGCTACTACCTGCTTACACGCTTGACGACACAGACAAACAGCGGCCGATTGAGAGATGCGTTTCTGCAAATCTAAACAAATAACAGATCCACCGGCATCCATGTGATATTTTTAGCTTTGAATGAGAATGACTGCAAAAAATATATGAGCAGCAATTAAGGGGCGAGCAGAACAAAGACACAATCGAGAAACATAAATGATAGAGAGAGGTAGAGGATTTTAGTTTAATTATTTCCAAATATCTAGTAATATGATATAATGGTCTACTTTTAACCAGTATATGGACCATATTGATGTAGTGTAGAGGGAAAAGTTTGGTGTCAATATGTCAGATATTGAGAGAATTAGAGAAAGTAACATTGCATCTAATGTGCTAAACAATAACATTTTCTCTATCAACATGAAGTCACATTTTGTTAGAATGTTTGAAGAATGATCTGAGTTGAATTTGGTGAAAAACTTTCAATAACAATCAAACTGTGGACAGAATGTTCAACTGATTATTAGTGTCAATATTCTTGTTATATTCATTCATTCATTCATTTTCCGTCGACTTAGTCCCTTATTTATCAAGGGTCGCCACAGCAGAATGAACCACCAACTAATCGACAGTGCTAACCACTGAGGCACTATAAAATAAGCAAAACTAAATAAAAGTCACTAGCATTTTCTGAAATTGTAGTACATTTTTGGGCCCCATTTGAAAAAAAAAAAAAACCTTTACTGAAAAATACCAACACTGAAAATAATTTATATATTAAATACCTAGATGGTTTAATGGGTGTAGAAACTTTAATTGTGGCAGTTTGTTCAAGTGGGACCATAATCAGTGTTGTACGCTATGTTCATGGAGAGTGTGGGAGTTGTGCCAGCCCCAGTCCATGTTCGGACACTGAGAAGGTGAGAAAGTTTTCTCCTCAACTCTCAATTATATTGTGCGTGAAACAAGATAGCGTGGAGAGTGTTTTTCCTGATAAAGTGTCCCATATGTTGCACATCAATATAGCAGCATTTTTTATGACACTGTATAGCAATAACTCATATTTTTACAGTACTGTGATGGTTGAGTTTAGGGTTAGGGTAGGGGTAGGCTTAAAAAAAATTATTTATTGTGTAATTTAAAAGATAACATAAATAATACGCAATACAACTACTGTTTATACGTTACTGTGATGGTTGGGTTTAGGGTTGGGGTGAGGGTAGACGTTTATAAAATACACTAAATGGGAAATTTAATAAATAATATAAATATATCCTGTTAACTTCCGTCCGCAATCATTTCCGATCTAGCAAAAACCCTTGCTGTCTCCAGAGCAATTTCTTGTTATGTGCAGATCAGGATATGCTACATACGCATTTATAAATTGTGATATTTAATGACAAAAATTACAATAGCCGACATGGGATAATTGAGTATTATTTGAATCAGAACGTTATTCCGAACGTTAAGAGATTATTCCTCTGATCTTTTTGCTAAACAGTTAAGAGGTTATTGGCAAAATAGCTGTTTTTGTGTCTCCTGACCCCTGGGTGGCACTGTGCTAAAACTGTGAAGATAACCACATGTTATGGGACACACCATATCTGCTATAGATGTGCTAAAGTCGCAGAGATAGGCTGCGTCCGAAATCGCCTACTACTCAAGTATGTACTACATTTGAATTTGAATTTACTACACAACTGTTTGAAACGCACATTATGTAGTATGGAATTCAGATGCCATTTGTTATTATCATGTCACCTTGCGTCAGTTGCATCGCTTCACTCTGATTCGTGAATTTTCTCATGTGGCATCATGGGATTGAATAGTGTCATCCGGGTACTTCTCACATACTGTTTTTCGAATACTATGCAAATAAAGTGTTTTTAATGTACTATATACTATGGGATTATGCGATTTCGGATGCAGCCACAGTTTCTTGACTACTTTGGTGAGTTTTTCAAATTCATCAACAGTAAATTCAGCTTGAATTTAGATGTTGTTTACACTAGTGCCTTTTCTTTGCACATCTTAGACTGTGAAAACAAAGCATGTTGATTTAGTTTGAAAATGCTGATGTTTTATTTTAGTATAGACAGACTTAAATGCAAACTTTTGAATTGGAGGTGTGGCTGTGGACAATCGCTGTCTGATTCAACACAGGCTCATTGTGAATACGTAACCCTGTATACATTTGTGGAGAGAGTAAATTATGTAGACTGAGGTACGTATGGGTTACAGGGTGGTATCACACTGCTGATG
Source organism: Danio aesculapii (assembly GCF_903798145.1). NCBI lineage: Eukaryota > Metazoa > Chordata > Actinopteri > Cypriniformes > Danionidae > Danio > Danio aesculapii. The sequence continues at coordinate 38,223,844 of NC_079453.1, read as the reverse complement.
GCTTCTGTTCCTTTTCACGCTACCAGCTGACCACTTACCTCCCTGTGGACAGCTTTTCCGCTGTTACCACACAATCTCTCGGCAATTCGTATCGTTTTGATTTAGTGGCTAATTCGTATGAATTTGTACGATCTAATTCATCTAATTCATACTATTTAGTACAATTTGCTCATGCCCCAATGACGGTTGGGTTTAGGGGTGGGGTCAGGTGCCATGCCTCCTTTTTAAAATCGTAAAATTTTGTATGACTGAACTCATACGATTTCATACGAATTAGCCACTAAACTGACAAAACGTAAAATACTTACGTTTTCTCATGAGATCAGGCTGGCTGTTACCAGTTTGCCCAGTGGCTCGCCGCGTACGTTGGCAGGCTTGAGATGCAGAGAGGAGTCGATAATGACAATGGGGTTCAAGTCCGAAGAACGGTTCCAGAAACCAGGTAAAAAAACAACCAAAGCTAAAAAATTAAATAAACAAGTAAATATCAGGAGGAGAACGTGGTAAGATCTGAAAACGTGGTAAAAATCAGGCGCCTGCTAGGGTTTGTCTTTTTCTGGATTGCTTTTGAAAACTGTTGGTTGGGTTTAGGGAAGGTGGGTGGGTCAATCAGTGCTTTTGAAAACACTATTGGTTGGGTTTAGGGAGGGGGGTGGGGGGTGGTATCGGTCAGTCGACAGTGGCCTCTAATAAATTTATGTGAGAAGAGAATGTGCGAATGGCACTCGTGAGAGAAATTTGAGATCTGAAAAAACATACACAGTGCCTTCTGGATCACGAAATAAAAAAACTGCAAAAAAAAAACTTACCTCCAGGACGTATTTTGCTCTCTCTAGAAATGTATCCAGGCTGAGTTGGTCTGATTGGTTTTCTGAACTATTGCACATATTTTCCTGATTCGTCAAGCCTTCTTAAATGACCATTACATAACTGGTATACTGCAAGTATGGATGCCAAAATATGCGCATGCCCAGTAAGTGTGAAAGATCACTGATCATGCGTTTTAGGCAGAAGTGTGGACGGATTTTTCTTTAAATGATGAGTAGCATTTCTGTTCTAAAATGTTGTTGTAAAACAAAAACACCTGTTATAAACAACATCTTCAACTCAATAGAAAAAAAGATGGCAATGATGATTACTATTACAATCTAACAAAAACAAGATGCTTTCAGTGCTTGAGAAGATGTCTGTTTTATCTGATAATTCTGCAGTTTTAAAGCTCTTCGGAATCTGCTGCATTCGTTTGGGTTTGACTCAAGGCACTGGCATTTACAGGAGCATGTAGGCAATTTGTCAAAGGAATAACGCAGAATTATTGGAGGTGAAAATCACTCAGATGTCAGGATTAACAAGCTGTGTCTAATTTGCTACATGTGGTCTGCATGTGTATGTACAGGAGAATAGATGTGTGCAAGACTGTATTTGATAACATACTACAATATTTATGTATAGAATTAATAGATTAGATCACAGGCAGTGTGAGGAATTACTTGAAAATATCTACAGATTAAATATTTGAGAAAAAACTACATCAAAGAACTAAAATAATTGAAAGTCAAGCACATCAACCAGAACAGACAACGTTATCTTAGGACAATTGGTAAGTTTTTGATTTAGTGGCTAATTCATATGAATTTGCATGATCTCATTCATACAATTTAGTATGATTTTCCCAATGACGGTTGGGCTTAGGGGTTGGCTTTGGTGCCACGCCTCCTTTTAAAAATCGTACTGAACACACTGAAGAGTTTAGATGCAAAAACCAAATGCCTTCTAAAATTTTCCTCTAAAATTAGTATTTTTATCAGTCTCCTGTGTGTATGTTCAGTAATATAACTTTTAACGGTTACGAATAAGTCTTTTTCCTTGTTTTTAAAGTAAAATATCTCAACATAAACAAAGGAGGCTGAGAAAAATGTTCAATTTCAATGGAAATTTCAGACGGAATCTATCATGTCTGTCTGTCTGTCCGTCCGTCCGTCCGTCCGTCATTAGTTGATCCCATATTATACTTCAATAATTTGTTAAATTAAAATAAAACATATATTAAATTCAATTTAAATAGTTTTAGAACCTCGATGTACTGTAAATGACCAAGATTACTTATTTATGCATTGTTCAATACATGTTGATTTTAGGACAACTTTGCTAAAAGTTTTTGATTTATTTCAAATATTCAAATGTATAATACATATTCATTCATTCATTCATTCATTCATTCCTTTTCTTCCGCTTATCCAGGGTGATATGCTTTTATTTAATAATTTTCTAAGATTCACCAGAACTTTTGTATAAAAATTTTCCAGGCTTTAAATTTTGAGTTGATGGAATGTCTATTGACTCCCGCTTTTAATACATGCTGTGTATTAAACACATTCTGCACTCCACAGACTAATGAGCAATTTATGAATTCAAAAGGTCATGAATTCAAATCTCATTCAGGTGCAAAATATCCCACTGACCCACTGCCAATGTGAGACAATTACAAAATCAAACAGTTTCCCCTTGTTACAATATACTGAAATTAAGCCGTTTTTTTTCTGAATAAAAAACAGCAACTGTGAAACCAACATAGTGTGGCATTTTAATACATAAATATGTAAGCGTATAAACTGTGTCCTCCAGATAGTTGTGAGCTGTCTTTATTGTTCAAACTTTTGATCTTTTGCTGAAAATACAAACAAACATCTGCTTTAATTGTGTTGCAAACAAAGCACAGTGTCAGTTTGATTAAAAAAAAATGCTACTCTCATCCAAAACAAACTCAAAGATTGTTTTTGGGCAATATTAAAGGGGGCAGTCACTTTAAATTGAAATGAGATTGTGCTCTTTTCAAATAAGGGCGGGGCTACTAACGCCTGTGAGTCAGCATATGGCAGATTCAAAACAGGACTAATGCCTCTGTGAAAAATTGAAAATGTCAAAGAAGTGGCTCAGAAGAAGCCAGTCTATAGAGACTGCAGTGTTCATTTGTGCATCATAAAACTCCACATTTATAATGCCTCTTCATACCTGACAACCCTCCTGTTTTTTCCAGGATTCTCCCATATTTTACCGTGCTATCCCGTTATCATCCAGTGAAGGTATTTTCCCAAACTGTATTTTTACCATATTTTTATCTTTCTATGAAGGGTGGCAATAAACATCAAAGTGCCGATCCTCCCCATATGGAACCCATACCACCAAACAACCAGGGGACTCCATTTGCTCTTAAATGTGAATCTATTCTGTGCATACATTTTGTTTAGGCACGGAAACACTTTGAAATAAATATTTAAAACGGCAGGATTCCCTTTATTTCCATTACAGGCACCATCGCCTGTTCTATACAATCCTCAAAACAGTCCGTTCATGTAGCAGTGCATGACTATCAGACACGCTCCATATTTTTATATAGACGCTGTCACACGATTTGAAGTGGATCAAAAGTGGACACTGGGTTTTGGGTGCATGTTTGAACAGACGTATAATAATAATAATGATAATGATAATAATAATAATACGAAACGGTCCGCATACCGCAACAGGCATATTTTCCGACAAGACCCAAGACACAGGCGGCTGTCAGTAAAGGACCACACACCAAACGCAAACACACAAAACACGCACATACACGCACACACACACCGCGAAATGCGAACGTTGAAACGGTCAGTAATATGTTTATTATTATTATTATTATTATTATTATTATTAATTTATTTGCTGCTTTTTCTAATGTATGCTATTTATTATATTATTTGTAAAAAATAATAATAGTAATTAGTTTGCAGCTTTTTCTAATGTATGCTATTTATTCTATTCTTTGTAAATAATAATAATAATAATTATAATAATATTATAATAATAAACATATTACTGACCGTTTCAACTTTATTTAAGATGAAACTGCTCCAGATGAACATATTTACAATTTTTTTTAAGGGGTGGGTTGGGGGTCAAGGAGGGGGTATCCCTTATTTTCCCATTTTGATGTTGACAGATATGTCACTGACATTATCTTCAGCATGTGCGCTGTGTAAACTGTAATGGCGGACGGCTGCTTCTTACTCAGGTTGTTTATGGTAATGAGGGAGAAATCGTCACTAATGGCTGGGGATTTCCACCTCTGATGGCATGTACAAAGAGACACTTGTTGTCACAGAACTGTGTTTAAACCCCTTATAAAAGTTATTTTTAGCATAACGGATCACCTTTTTTAATAGTTACCAAATGTGCCAATAGACCATTTTAATGTGGTGATGGCTTTGAACATTTCCAACTTGCTGTCAAACTATTTCACAACTGTAAAAAAAAGGACAATTTAATCAATCATACCTTCACGTTAAAACAGCTATCATAATAGTATTTATCAATATGTGGACTTTTTTGGATTCTTGGAAGCTATGGAAATAAAAAAATGTGAAACAGGAGATAAGTAAGGAGCATTGTTATTGTTTACATCTGTCAAAATGGTCTATATCAGCGTAAAGCACTGTATGTACAGTACAATAACAATATATGAGGTGAAATTCCACAATGTGCATCCAATATAAACAACTATAAAGCATGGCTTTGCTTCTTTGTTTTCATAAAAAGTCAGAGTTAAGCTTTGAGTTTTGTTGAATAAAAACGCCCTACACTCTTACTGTCTTGCTGTTGAACGTGAATTTGTGTTGATTGAGCTCATTTTGCTTCTTAGGCTGCACGCTGAGAGAGAATTTAAACACAAAAGCACCTGATTAAAAAGCGTATTCAAACAAACATAAACACAATGTAATGAAAGGGCCTTGTGACAAAAATCATCCCGCCACTGTCTGTGTGCGTTTAGATAGCAGTCGGTGGAGAGCTCTTTCATTTCGTCTCCTGCAATTACCCTCTCCATCTTACCTAGCAATCAAAAACTTGTCGTGCTGTACAAGGCTAAATGCCTGCATAATAGAATCTTCCTGTGATCTTTTGTAGTAGAGCTCAGCCTGCAGTGCTTGTGTGTGTGTGTGTGTGTGTGTGTGTGTGTGTGTGTGTGTGTGTGTGTGTGTGTGTGTGTGTGTGTGTGTGTGTGTGTGTGTGTGTGTGTGTGTGTGTGTTGGTCTAGAGCTCTTAAGCATAGTTACACACATACAGTATGAGTACATGTAAATTATGACATTTAAAACAACCTCTCTTTTTTCTTTCTTTCTCTCTTGCTTTCTTGTTTGCTTTCTTGCTTTAAATGCTAACTTGGCCGGTTACATTTCTGAAATTTAAGATTCATTGCATCTCATAGTTCTCATAATTTTGATTGTAGCATGCAAATGTAAATATTTATGTTAATATTTAAAAATATACTAAAAGAGATTAATATATACATTATATTTTTGTGCATTTAAAGGTACTGTATATCCATTAAAATATGAGTTTGGTCACTAACATCTTTAGGATTGAAAGCTAATACATTTAAATGCAAGCAAGTTATTGCAAAATAATAATAATTCAACATTTTTTTTAATTCTTATGTTTCTCTTGATTTATCCTGTTTATTTAAATTTTCTTGGATATCTTCCCTAGCATATTATTGTGGGTGTACAAATTTTTTGACTGTGATCTTAAGATTTGTTCCAGTTTTGGCTTTGGAACTGACTAATGTGTTGTAAATGCATAAATATGTTATTAGGTGGGCATAGATAATTTTTAAAATCTAGATTAATTTAGAAATTTATCTAGATTAATCTAGATTAAAATGGCTCATTTGAATTCTGCCGAAGGCATTCAGAATATGTGTGCTACCCAAATAATAAATCTTTGAGAACGGGTTTCTCGAGCCAGGCGGCGCATTAGACCAGGGGCTTATCTCCTGTTTCCAAAATGCATCACAAACTGCTTGAGAAACTAATCTACTATGATAATTGGTGGTGAAAATAAATGATGTTTAATAAGATGTACTTGTGTTTACTAACTGTTTATTCAGTTAAACATGAATTATGAACTGTCGGTCTACATAAGCTGGAAACAGCGATTTCATACTTGCTTTTGATGTACGTGCATACAGAAAATGCTGCTTCTCAATGCCAACTTCATAGAGCCCTGACGGTGTGTCAAACATTGAGTATGTTTACATGGGCAACAATACTTTAATACGATTTTAATATGATTTAAACAATACTCTGATTAAGAGTCCACCATGTAAACAGCGATTTTTGATTACCTTAATGCGACTTAAGTCATAACTGAACTAGACAGAAATGGAATTAAGACATGTGGAGTATGCAGATATTAGTGGCATTACTGAAGTAAACTCTGCAATCAAACTATTACCGTCATTACTTTTCGCCATATTTTTCGACCAGATCCAAGACACAGGCGGCTGTCAGTAAAGGACCACAAACCAAACGCACACACACAAAACACGCACATACACGCAGACACACATACGTTTTTTTTCTTTACGCTTGCTGAGCGTTATTACATTCTATAACACTCTCACCAGCCCTTGCTCCTTATTTGCATCTAATACCCCAGTTTGTCACGACGGCATGAATGAAATGTTCATGAGTTAAAGTGAAACTGCCGAACTGCAGCTAAAGTCAGGCATCCTGCTGATTTGACTCAGAAGGGCACTTGTTTGTCAGACGACTCACCGGTCAGGTATACATCCGCGCTAAACTATCAAGGTGAAAGTCGTCATAGCTTGCGTAGAATAGACCCAGCTCCCAACACAACTTTGAGAATAGATTAACGGCGATATTTTTTTTTATCGCGCGATAAGAGTCTCGCGTTAACGCAGCATGTTAACGCCGATAACGGCCCAGCACTAGTTGTTGTAAAACATCGTATAAAAATATTTAGATAAAAAAGACAGATCTGTGATGGGTGTACTCATTTAGCTGAGCACGTTAAAGTCATTAGTTTGACTTCACTTAAAAAAAATTTTGTAAAACTGAAAAAATGCCTTAAACTAAATAGAATTTGTGCATAATTATAAAAAATAAGTTAAGTAAACTTAACATTTTCAAATTACAATGTTTACTCACTTTTTTAAGTTGTCAACTTGTCGTTTTTAATTAAATTAGTAACTAAAGTTTGATGGCAATAATTGCAAAGATAATAAAAATAGCTCATAAAATCTTCATTTTCAATCTAATCTTGTTTCTAGTATGAAAAAAATCCATAATTGAAAAAAAAAAATGTTTCCTTAGACTTGTTTGACATTTATTCAAAACCGCAAACTCTGCAAGTTTTAACATTATCTATGTGTGTAATTTGCTATGTCTATAGATTTTATATTTATATTGTGTTTATACCATTTTAGGTTATTTTAGCCTATTTTAGGCTTCTTTGGTTTTAATGTTTCTTAAGTAAGTTTTACTTATATAGCACCTTTCACAGACATTAAGCCACAAAGCGCTTTACTATAAAAGAAAACTGTAAAACAGGTAAAAGAAAACATATCAATAAAAGAAAAGCATATCAAAACAAGTTAAAAATCCAAGAACAGAAACACCAATGAAAAACCAGCTCACCATATTGTTAATTAAAAGCTTGGCCAAAAAGATGTGTCTTTCAAGGTTTTTTAAAAAGTTCAGCTGATCTCAAAGTTCTCAGTGCTAAATAATTAAAAAATAATATAATGAAAACAAATAAAAAGAATAAAATTTTAATGTTTATTGCTACACATTTACATATAGAGTATACTGTAGACATTCTCTTTATTGTTTTAGAAGAAACTACACTGTAAAATGCTGGGTTCCATACAATTTCATCATGTTGTCCCAACAACACAAACTCAATTGTTTTTTTTTTTGTTTTTTTTTTTTACAAATTTAAGTGGATTGAACATAAAACAATTGCAGTAAATTGTCTCCAAAAATCCTTAGGAATTGTGTTATTTCAATACAAGTAGTTTAAACAAGCAGCAAATGTAATTTATTTTTCAGTGTATATTATTTAGAACCACATGCAGAAAAAAAAACTGCTGTGAAACTTTCCAAAGGTCTTTTGCATTAGAAGAACTGTGTCCTGTTTGTGAAATACAAAGTCACTGCAAACGGACTCTCTGCACTCTATAAATAGACTCGCATCACTTCTAGTAAGGGCTGTTTTCTCCTTTCTTTGTCCTGTACCCAGGATGGCAAGGTTACCTCCCATCAACTTAGTTCCGAAACAAATAGTTGACAAACACAATGATCATTCCCCATATGGTCTATGCCAGCATTATACTCACAGGAATCACCCCTACCTCCTTCGCTTCTTGATTTTAGCTCTTGCGGATGCTTTGTTCAGTTTTCTGTTTTCTGTTAAGTGTTTCATCAAATCCCCCATGAGAGACTCAAGACTGACCATTACACCCCATTTCTCCTACCGTACTTTCCAATTTTAGCTCTTTTATTAAACTTTCCCGCTCAGGTGTCAAACCTACCGCTGCTTTGGGGTTGAATAGCGAGGATTGTATTCCCTAAACAGCCCAAATCTAGCATCTTGCATTTCGTTACCAATGCAATAATATGTAGTAACACAGCTGGTGACGTCCCTCCAAGATGTTAAGGAAGCATTCTTGGTCATTTGGGAGCTTTTTTTTTTTCAGTTTAATATCCACAAATGATCCTACCTCCATCTCTGAAAAGCATCTTTCCCATGGGAAGAGGGAGGAGGTGAATTAAGTCCTTGTTTTTCCAAGTCTGGGTTAGGAAAGACATCTAGGTCTTTTGATACAGTAACAAGAAGCAAAACGCTATTAGTGAAAATGGAGATTGAACTGGTGTGTTGTAATTTCATACAAAATCAGGTAAATTTCAGGTAAAAAAAAAGGTAAATTTCAAAACAGCTACAGTAGTTAAAATAATTGTTATGGAAAGCACTGGCAATTACATGATAAGTACGTGTGGCTCTGAGGAACGAGACCTACAAATGTCATTGGAGACCTAATAATGCCATTAAAGTCTGAATTAGAAGTTGTTGAGTTTTTTTATTTGCATTTTCAACTGAAAATTGTAGCAAACTAATGGGAAAGAGGGGTGTTGTTAGGAAAATTATAAGAATATTGTGGCTGAAGCCATCAAACTTTGATCGAAGATTACCAAAACAAACATTTTTAATTGGATTAACTTACACAGATTAATTGTTCACTTCAAGAATAAAAATGTGCAATAGCAATATGAACTTTGTGAATTTTGCAACATACGTTCATTCTGAAAACGTCCGCCTATATACATTTCTGGAAAGCGTGAATTATGTAGCCAGAGGTACATATGGCTGCGTTTTGTCTTTAAAACAAATGCTATGGGGCAGTATGACGCCGTTCCTTTCCACGCTTACTAGCTGTCCACTTACCTCTGTATAGACGGCTTTCCGGCTGTTACCAGTTTGTCCAGTTAGCTCGACATGTACGTTGGCAGACTTGAGATGCAGAGAGGAGCTGACTGCGATGACGGGGTTCGAGTCCAGCAAAAAACGATTCCAGAAAGTGTATAAGACAAAAACAGAAGGCAAAAAATAAAATAAACAAGTAAATAACAGAGTGAGAACGTGGTAAAATCTGAAAAATGGTAAAAATCAGACAAAGGATTTTCTTTTTCTGGATTGCTTTTTAAACTGTCGGTTGGGTTTAGGGAAGTGGGTAGGCGGGTCAATCGGTGCTTTTGAAAACACTATTGGTTGGGTTTAGGGAGAAAGGAGGGTGGGTTAGTCAGTCAGTCATTCAGTCAGTCAACAGCAGCCTCTGTTTTAATTACGTGAGAACAGCAGGCACAAATGGCACTCAAGAGAGATATTTGAGATCTTAAAAAAAGCATACACAGGATTTGCGAAAAAAAAAAAAACTGCAAAAAAAAAACGTAGCTACTGGGACGTATTTGCCGCTCTCCAGAAAGGTATATATCGGTACGTTTTCAGAATGAGCCTAGGTTGGAATTTTGATTTCACACAGACTTTAATAAGGATTTTTTAGTAAAAACAAGCATGTGATTTATCACATCTATAAAGTTGTTAATGTGTTTTGGTCATGATCTTCACAAAATCATTTTAAAAAATCATAAAGTTTTACAAACGATAGTCCCTTATAATGACTGCTGCAGAATATTTTGCAACATATTTAAAATTACTTTAATGTTGCTTTGACTTGAAAGAATCAGGCCAGCGTGTCAGAAATGTCTTGTGGTAGGGAATTATCTATTAACTGCATGTATGGTATAATGTTAATGTTATTTTCTTGTGGTTGAATCCATGAATATGAGCACCCCAAGACCAGTTACTCAATGAAGTTGAAAGCTGCCATCGCACCATCCAAGCGGATGCTGCACACTGGTGGAGAGACACCCCCTCATAATTGTGAAGCGATTTAGGTGTATTGTTATACACGATAAATGCGCTATATAAAGACGTATTACATTATATTATTTTCTTGTGGTTGAATCCCTGAATATGAGCACTTTGTAAATGCACAGTACAGTTTTGTGCTTCTTGCAACATGATCCACCAGTCGTAACAGCGACACACTAAGAAGCTCATAAGCTGTCCAGCTGAAAATGAACAGCTTTCATCCAAATACCACTTTGCGAGTGAGTAATCTGTTAAATATTACTGTGATTGCACCTTCTAGAATGACCATGGATGACATCTCGTGCAATGTATGAGCTTGTGACAACATATAATGAGGGAAACATTTTCATCCCTACACCTTCACACTCTGTTACAAGGGGAAAGAGAAAGAAAATATAAAATATCATTGGGATTTGGCCTAAAAGAACTCCATGCTTAGGTAATTTTTAAAATAAATTTACTGTAACCCATCAAATTTGAGAAAATATGTTGAGGTAGCTATATATACTTGAATTTGTCCATTCTGATGTTGCTTTGTATATTGACTAGATGCATATGATTGAGTGCCAATCACTAACACTGATTTAAATATAATTAAACTGAGGATTGCTATGATTGTTTTGCTGTTGAATGTTGCAAATCTCAAAGAATGTGTTTAATTGAACTGAAATTAATTGAATGTTTAATCAGGTTTTACCGATGTTCCATTCAGGATAAGTAGTTGTATAATTACACATTGATCAAAATATTGATGTGATTTTTTTCTCATTAAATAATTAAATTGATCACGACTAATTTACAAATCAGCATGTATGTTTCTAGCCTCTACATTACATTTTGCTCTTTAAAGCAATGCACAGATATTGTTGCAGACTCTTTTTTCAGATCAACATGAACAGTGATGTTAAATTTATTATGCAAATGTACAGAACCACTTTTTAAATCCATTTTTATATACTGGCTTTTATTTTTCAATTTTAAAAGACTGTAGTTTGTGTCAAATGTTAATGTCTTTAACACTTAATGAATCTTTTAAAGTATCTATAAATATTTTATTTTAGTATTTTACATTATATAATGTGTGTTTGTGTGTTTCTCTGAAGAAAGTCAGTCATATTGGATGTCATGAGGGTAAAAGGAAGTTTTAGTTTGAGGGCTGGAGTTTTTTAATTGAAAAAAAAATGTTTTTTTATGTTTTGTAAAAGTTTTCCCTTTTTAAAAGGGGTGATCCACTATATCATCATATTTTTAACTTTAGGTCATGTATAATGTAGCTGTGTGAACATAAACGACACCTCTGAATGTAATGCGCTCAAAGTTTAATGCAAAGGGAGACATTGGCTTTTACAGAGCTTAGCAAAGCAAAGACTACAGCGAACAAAGTTTGGGAACTGCAAAAAAAAAACATCCGGGCTAGTGAGATCACAAGCGCTTCAGGTTACGTGCATTCACCATGCGTGCACATCCCGCACAGCGAAAGGGCATGGCTAGAGGTGCTGTAATCTTATAGCAGAGAGCGCTGCTATTGCCACAGAGCTTGTTCTGTTTCTGTATTTGGGCTTCCAACAGACACGACACAAAGAGAGGAGTGATAACAATTTTATTTTAATTATGTTCCAAAGAAGTATAATAAATATATAGCTAGCATTTGACAAAAGAGAGCTTCCAGAATCTTTTCCAGTTCAGTGCTGGATTTGGCCAAAAAACTCCTCAAAGAAGGAGCGGCTCCAACCATAATAGAAGAAGATGTGGATTGTGAGTCACTACCTGTAATTGTTTTTAATTGTAGAATTGATCTATTACATGAATAGTTTTTAGCGTTAATGGTATGCTGTGGCAATGAGGTAAACAAGGATGTAATCAATGGGAAATGCTGTTTGGCACCTTTAACAATTTCATATTTATCCATCAAACCCCTGTAAACACCAACAATCTTCACCTCGGAAATTTGATAGTCGTTCTCATGTTAGCTGTGTAGCAGTATATAATCAAAGTAAGATATATGAAAATTTGCGTGATTTTTTTTTTTACAAATGAATCATGAGCACACATTGCTTTGCATCTTGTAAATACAACCAAGCCTTAAAAATACACTGTGGACCACCCCTTTATTAACTCCATATAGATATTTTTGGCTTATGCTATTTGTGTTTAACCAAACCTTTGTACACTTATCTGACAAAAAAATTTTTGCAATTTATTTCTCTTTGCATTTAGAAAATGAGTGCTTGATAAAACAAGAATCTCCACTTTTGAGTTCAGTTTTGGTTATACTATGTGTTTTTAAATAAGAACAATTTTAAGCTGTTCTTTTATGCTTCTAAGAATGTTTTCGGAGAGATCAACCAAAAAAATGAAACGTCACCTTAAAGTTGTTTTTTGCTTAACACAAAATATAATAATTTGAACTTCAATAACTGTTCTTCAAGCCTTTATTACTCTATGACTTAGTAAGGCTAAATCAGAATGGACAACAATTGGGACCACCAATTTGGTAATCAGCATTACTCAAATGATCTGCTTTTGTGTTCAACAGTTTTTTTTTTTTAAAGAAGACAATTGAATTTTCATTCTTGAGTGAACTTTCCCTTTAGGTGAAATATAATCTTTACTTGGTATCTTTACTTCCACTTAAGTGCAGTTATAAATAGTTTTTACACCCTGGCTGTAATTCTACTGTGTTTTTATTTTCACTACCAATATACTATTGATTAGATACTTATAGATCTTTATAACTTCTGTTTATCTTGATATAAAAAGAGAAAGACCTCCAGTGAGTGCATCATAG
>NC_079453.1:38168284-38205784 GCF_903798145.1 Danio aesculapii | reverse complement strand
AAGGAAGAGGGTGGGTCAGTCGATCGGTCAGTTGGTCAGTCAGTCAGTCATTCAGTCAGTCAGTCAGTCAGTCAGTCGACAGTGGCCTCTGGTGAATTTACACGAGAAACAGGTGCAAATGGTACTCACAAGAGAAATTTGAGATCTGAAAAAGCGTACACGGCGCCCTCTGGTGGATTGGCAACAACTAAAACTGCAAAAAACATACCTCCTGGAATATATTAGGTGCTCTCCAGAAGTGTGTATATAATGGTACGTTTTCAGAATGAGCCTGTGTTGCACATTTGAGACCCATGCGTTATAGTGTAATGAAGAATTATTTAAAAAAATAGCCTTTGATGTGCAATATTTTCTAAAAATTCAATGGACCGGAGTCAATTATTCTGCTTCTGCTATGGTTACCACGCATAAAGACACTGTAAAGATGTTAAATTTCAAGACATTTGTCAGGTTTTTGTCGTCAAATTGCTCCCGTGTGTGTACTATTAGTACTGTGACTTTTGCCGCTTATTTAAACTACTTATTTAAAGTGAGTTGAATCAACACAATTCTTAAAGTTTTTTTGGGACAACTTAAATTTGTAAAACTGATTAAATTAACTTAATCAATTTGTGTTGGGACAACATGAAAGAGCTGTGTGGAACCCAGCATTTTTTTACAATTTTTTTTACATTTTTTGCACCTTCCAGACAGTCGGAATGAAGAATTGAAATCAATCAATCAATCAGTCAATCATAATACATAAATGTCTTTTTTGTCACCTATATTGTTACATTTATTAAAAAATGTATAAAATTATTGAGGGGGAACATGGTGGCTCAGTAGTTAGCACTGTCGCCTCACAGCAAGAAGGTCGCTGGTTCGAGTCCCGGCTGGGTCAGTTGGCATTTCTGTGTGGCGTTTGCATGTTCTCCCCATGTTGGTGTGGGTTTTGTCTGTGTGCTCTGGTTTCCCCCACAGTCCAAAGACATGCGCTATAGTTAAATTTAATAAAATGAAATTGGCCAAAGTGTATGTGTGAATGAATGTGTTTGGATGATGTTTCCCAGTACTGGGTTGCTACTGGAAGGGCATCAACTGTGTAAAACATATACTGGATAAGTTGGTGGTTTATACCGCTATGGTGACCCCAGATGAATAAAGGAACTAAGCCCAAGGAAAATGAATGAATGTATAAAAATAGTGGTTAAAATATGCATATTACAAGAGACCAAATACATTTGTCATGTGCTTACTACTGATGATTTGTGCATCAGATTTCTCAGTTGAAATGTGTAAAAGTTTCACAACTTTCCAAGAGTCTAAAGGTTTTCTTTTTCCTTGATCCTTTAATTTCCCAGCCGGCAGTTCTGTGAGGAGCTTGGGCTCACAGAGTGACTGTAATAACAGAAAACTAGAAAAACAATTTGTTTGTCCTTGTGTGGCATGGAACTCAACCTGTTTTCTCTACGTCCCTCTCTTCTGTTTGCTGAAGTACTGTGCAGTGTTTATTGAAAGTGCAGGCAAAACCACTGGGCCAGCGGAGGTGAATTAGTAACACAGAAACTTTCTGTCTGATGTCTTGGCCCGAGATCTGTAAAGCTGGGTCTGTGTTGAGATCACTGGGCTTGATGTGAAGGCAGTGCCATACCTGTGATGCCATCTGTGCCACCCGGGCTCTCTGTATGCAGGACGCCACCTGCCACTGGAAAGCTCTGGATGAACACATCTCCCCTGCTATCCCTCCAAACAGTCTATTAGCTGAGGTCAGAAGGGAGAGAAAGACACAACTGACAATTAATGAGATAATTAACTATTGCACAAAAACTTTTTCATTCTGATTCACTTTGTGTGTGAATCTGTTTACAGAAGTTTGCATCATTCACTGAAAACTTTGCTTTTAAAATTTGATTAAAATTGAACAAAAAAATGAACGAAAACAAATCATCCCGTCAACATAGGCTCATTCTGAACGTAGCCCTATATACATTTCTGGCGATTGTGAATTATGTGGCCAGAGGTACGTATGGCTGTATTTCATCTTTAAAACAAACGAAACAGGGCTGTATGAAACCGTTCCTTTTCGTGCAACCATTTGACCACTTACTTCCATATGGACGGCTTTCCTGCTGTTACCAGTTTGGCTTGCAGCGTACATTAGTGGACTTGACATGCAGAGAGGTGTTGACCATGACGACAATGTTCGAGTCTGGTGAAGAACAGTTCCAGAAGCCAAAGAATAAAATAAATAAGTAAATAACAGGGTGAGAATGTGGTAAATCTGAAAATGTGTTATTATTATTATTATTATAACCTTTATTTTATCAGGAAA
Organism: Danio aesculapii; assembly: GCF_903798145.1. Taxonomy (NCBI): domain Eukaryota; kingdom Metazoa; phylum Chordata; class Actinopteri; order Cypriniformes; family Danionidae; genus Danio; species Danio aesculapii. Next base: position 38,203,473 of record NC_079453.1, on the reverse strand, counting down.
GACACATTGATATTAAAAATCTATTTTACAAGAGCATCCTGGCCAAGATTAGGCAGTATACATGAACAAAATGATCGACAGTTAACATGGATCATACTGACAAACAAACTAGTCAAAACATCTGCAAGCCTGTGTTTCAATTTCTAAATAATTTATACTCTTTTTAAAAGCATTTAGTTAATTCAATTCTTTAAACTGTAACTTTGTTTGTAGATTATTCCATGCAAAAGCTGCTGCATATTTAAAAGACCCTTTTCCCATCTTAGTCACTGGGATCAACTTTAGGAACAGACAGTAAATAAATAAACATTATGCAATGCATGCAGACTGTTAAAAATCAGGGCTTTTCTTTTTCTGGATTGCTTTTCAAACCACTGTCGGTTGGGTTTAGGGAAGTGGGTGGGCGCTGGTCAAGCAATGCTTTTTAGAACACTATTGGTTGGGTTTAGGGAAGGGAATAGGTGGGGATATCGGTCGGTTGTTCAGTCAGTCAGTCTACAATGGCCTCTGGTGGATTTACGGGAGAACAGCAGTCATAAATGGCACTCACGAGAGAAATTTGAGATCTCAAAAAGTATATACAGCGGCCTCTGGTGGAATCACAAAAACAAAAACTGCAAAAAATTTATTTTGCGATCTCCAGAAGTGTATATGGGGTACATTTTCAGAATGAGCCTGGGTTGCGTATAGTACATACCCAAATTATAAATATTTATACTAATATTATACGCATTATAATCCTTTATTCTACAAATAAATGCTTTATTCAGATTAGTTGATGGACATTCAAATTCAGATGAAAATTTGGTTGTAGAAAATGATTGCACTGCAAACCGCTGAACGAATTGTAACTATTGTAGTTTTGTTTGTCAAGATACCCATGGATAGACAAACACATATCGTTTACAATGCTGCCATCTTCACAAATTTGTTTTTTGTCGCAGTAGAAGTTTACATTACGGCAATAATGGTATCATTGTCAAATACATGAACTTTGTAACCTTTTTTAAAAGGATTGCTTTTTTAGGCATAAAAACACTGTTGTATTAATGAACAGGTAAAACGCATGAGCTAAAAAGCTTTCTATTTTTAGCCTAAAATGGTGTCATGTATTTTTTTTTTTTGTTTGTTTTTTTGTTTTGTGAAGTCTTAATGGTACTTGCTTTTTTCCTCCATGTATACCTACATCATAAAGACTTTGTCTCATGTGAAGTGGCTGAAAAGTAGCTTCTACTTTTCCTTTGAATAATTGATTTCCATGTTAGTTTGCAAAGGCTTTAAAATGTAAATAATTCATAGTAGGATTGAATCCAAGTGTGTTGTTATGACATGGAACAATTCTGTGCCAATACAGCAATTTATTTTGGAAATCACCATCTTTCTCTTTGCGTCTCATAGTCGACAAGCTGTTTGTTTGATACAGTATGTGCAGCAATCACCACATGATTATTAAAGGGGTTTTTGGTGGCATGTTAGAGAAAGTCAATTTCAATGTCATATTCAACTGTCTGTGGAAAGGGTTGAAGCGTTTCTTGGCTTGAAAAATTCCAAACATTTTTCTTCCTGCCTTAATAGTCAAAGTAATTACCACTCATTAGGGTGACAAAACAAATTACTGTGAACGTGAATGGCTGAAAGGAATAGTTCACTCAAAAATTAATATTCTGTCATGTATTTGCCACACTGTCATTGCTAACTTGCTTTCTTCCAAGGCGAGTTGGATTAGTAGTTCATAAAGATCAGTTCTCATAAAGTAAATAAATAAAAATCTTATCTATGTTTTGCCGTAATACACACACCGGCCACTTTATTAGGCACACCTTACTAGTAACAGGTTGGATCTGCTTTTGCCTTTAGAACTGCCTTAATCCTCCATGGCATAGATTAAACAAGGTACTGGAAATATTCCTCAGAGATTTTGGTCCATATTGACATGATAGCATCATGCAGTTGCTGCACATTTCTCAGCTGCACATCCATGATGTGAATCTCCCTTTCCACCTCATCTCAAAGGTGATCTATTGGATTGAGATCTGGTGATTGTGGAGGCCATTTGAGTACAGTGAACTCATTGTCATGTTCAAGAAACCAGTCTGAAATGATTCACGCTTTATGACATTGCATGTTATCTTGCTGAAAATAGCCATTAGAAGATGAGTACACTGTGGTTATAAAGAGATGGAAATGTTCAGCAGCAATACTCAGGTAGGCTGTGGCGTTAACATAATGCTCAATTGGTACTAATGGGCGCAAAATGTGCCAAGAAAATATCCCCCACACCATTACACTAACACCACCAGCCTGAACCGTTGATACAAGGCAGGATAGATCCATGCTTTCATGTTGTTGATGCCAAATTTTGAGCCTACCATCCAAATGTCCCAGCAGAAATCGAGACTCATCAGACCAGGCAACATTTTTCCAGTCTTCAATTTTGGTGAGCCTGTGAGAATTGTAGCCTCAGTTTCCTGTTCTTAGCTGACAGAAGTAGCACCCGGTGTGGTGTTCTGCTGCTGTAGATCATCTGCCTCAGGGTTTGATGTGTTGTGCATTCAGAGATGCTCTTCTGCATACCTCGGTTGTAATGAGTGGTTATCTGAGTTACTGTTGTCTTTTCAGCTCAAACCAGTCTGGCCATTCTCCTCTGACCTCTGGTATCAACAAGGCATTTGCGCCCACAGAACTGCCACTCACTGGATATTTTCTCTTTTTCAGACCATTCTTTGTAAGCCCTAGAGATGGTTGTGCGAGGAGATTAGCAGTTTCTGAAATACTCAGACCAGCCCGTCTGGCACCAAACAACCATGCCATGTTCAAAGTGACTTAAATCACCTTTCTTCCCCATTCTGATGATCGGTTTGAACTGCAGCAGATCATCTTAACCATATCTACATGAATAAATGCATTGATTTGCTGCCATGTGATTGGCTGAAATTTGCGTTAACAAGCAGTTGGACAGGTGAACCTAATAAAGTGGCCAGTGATTGTATTTATCTTGCTTAGTTTCAAAATGACAAAATCTCCTAAACATAGCTTCTTTAGACTTCATAAAAGTCATACAGAAAACTTTTTTGATAATTTTATACTTTTGGGTGCTTTTTGAAAGCTTCACATTGCTCAAGGCTTTTCCAGTAAGTAAAATGAATACATTGTCCATGCTGAAGGACACAGGTTTTCTTTTCTTTCGTTTCTCCTCATGCCACTGACACGTGAATAAACCATGTCCTGAATGCATTCTCTGATCGTATGTCACTTTAATGTGGGCTGGGGTAGCTAGATACTTAACGTTGCAGTAGTTAGATTAAGCGAACTGCTGAACCATCTTCATGCTAAATCGCAAAAGCACAGCCATTTCGGTGAAAGCGACACAAGTTAATAATGAGCCACAGTCATTTTCATGACAACTGCCTTCCGGCTCATCAGGCCCAGTTTAGGAAAGGCAAAGCCATCCTCACAGTGAGCAGAATGGGGAACTCACAAAACAAAGGGCCTGTAACACATTTTTTAAAGATCAGTGATGGTGTAGCAGACTGTGGAAGGGATTTTTTTTAATAATAGATTTCTGGTGGGAGCGTTTTTATTATTTGTTTATTTTATCTCTTTTTTGTTATTATTATTCAGACAATACACAATTGGACATTTTATTAGGTGTTAGAATTGTCTTGGACTCCTTTCTGCCTTTCTAAATTGCCTGAATAATTATAATTATTAAAAAAGAGAATAATATTGTTCTTAGTTTCATTCTGTGTAACAAGTTAATAATAGTTAAATAGTCAAACAATCAGAGGACAAAAAAGTCATCTTGAAATTTGTTTGCAGCATGTCTAAACTAAAGGAATCCATGCTCAGATACTTGCAAAAGTTTTATTCTTTAAATTGCTAAATGATTATAATAACACTTGTTAAAATCAACAAACATTTCCATCACCCAGAATCTTCCTCTGTGTTTATATCAACCCAGGCTCAATCTTATTACGTACCCCTATATACATTTCTGGTGAGTGCCAAATATGTCCCAGGAGGTATGTTTTTAGTTTTTGTTTTCACAAATCCTCCAGAGGTAGCTGTGTATGCTTTTGGAGATCTCAAATTTCTTTCACGAGTGGCATTCGCGTCTGCTGTTGTCACGTAAATCCACCAGATGCTGCTGTCGACTAACTGACTGACTGACTGACTGAAGCTCCCCCTTCCCTAAACCCAACTAATAGAGTTTTGAAAAGCACAGACTAACCAGCGAGAAAATCCAGGAAAAGAAAAACCCTCTGATTTTTACCTGATTTTCAGATTTTACCACATTCTCACCATGTTTTTACGTCTTTGTTTTTTTTTTGGTTTTTGTTTTTTTTTTTGGCTTTTGTTTTTGATTTACATGCTTTCTGCAACCGTTCTTCACCAAACTCAAGACCCGTCATCACGGTCAATTCCACTCTACATCTCTTAAATCCTCTGACATACACGGCAAGCCACTGGAAAATTTGGTAACAGCAGGAAAGCCGTCCATACGTAGATAAGCGGTCAGCTGGTAAATGTGAAATGGAACGGCGTCATACCACACCATAGTGTTCTTTTAAAGTCGACATGCAGCCATACATACCTCTGGCTACATAATTTGTGGTCTCTGGAAATGTGAATAGGGCTATGTTTTCAGAATGAGCCTATTGGTTTATATGCTATTGAAACAGGTTCATTTTTATTCTCAAAACATCACATCATCACACATGTATTTAAATAATTCAATTAACGAATCAGTAACAGACCATTTACATCACTAATGATTCACAAATAGATCCAGAGGAGAGTAGAAAAGATAAAATACACAAAAAAATTAAATAATGATAGTAAATACAGAAAAAATACCAATATTAATCAAAACCTCCATAAAATCCATAATTTTTACACTTGTAAAATAAAATACACTCGTCAATCGGTGCTTTCGAAAACACTATTGGTTGGGTTTAGGGAAGTAGAAAGGTGGGTCAGTCGATCGGTCAGTCAGTCAGTCGACAGCGGCCTCTAGTGGATTTATGCAAGAACAGCAGGTGCGAATGGCACGTGTGAGAGAAATTTAAGATCTCAAAAAACGTACACAGCAACCTCTGGTACCTCCTGACACATTTTTTGGTGCTCTTTAGAAATGTATACAGCGGTATGTTTTCAGAACTTTCCTCAGAGATTTTACTACACATTGGCATAAGAGCATCAAGCTGTTCCTGGTGATTTTTTTGCTTGCACATCCATGCAAATTTCCCACTCTGCCCACTCTTACGGACCATATTTTGCTCAGTTATACTCAATGTTCTTTGTAAGAAAACGTCACACTTTTGACTTTTTTTGGATTGAAAATAAGGTTTATATACTGTGTGTATCATTTACAGGTGAATGGGAGAAGAAATTAGTAGAACGTTTACAAAATAACACAGTATGTACTGTAAAAAATGTGTATTTCAGCCTCTGTTTTCTTAATTTACAATTACAGTGACAAGACTATGGTAAGAATGCATCCTGTAGGCTATTCTTAATTGGAATTTCTTACACCTCCTTCCGCTGCCTGCTGGTTTGACAGAATTTGCTAAAAGTTAAAGTGCACAAAACAGCAAGTGTGTAGACTTCTGAAATTAAAGAAAGCTGAGAATAAAACAAGCTTTCTATTTTAATGAAGTCATTATGCAGGCTTTTACAAAGCCGATTGTCTAGTCATTTTTTGAAAATATAACCTGTCAAATAAGAGAGTTCTTCACAATGGCTAATCTGCCCTGTCGTGGCTCACTTTGCACCTATCAAAAGGTGTGCATGTGTTTCAATGCTTAAATGAGAACCAAAAGGTAGAGTAAAAAATTGTTTTCATTCAAATTAAATGCATTTAAAGCATGTAGGCTTGAGCGAGTTGAGTAAATGCAGGATAAAGTGAAAACATTATGATAATTGGTAATGTTAGATAAAGCAAGCGTTTAGCCCCTGATTATTATTGCATAGCATCAGTCCTCAATGACAGATTGTTTTGTGGTGCGTTGAAATCCCCTCCATGTCAATGCAATGCAAGTCATTGCATTACAATGATGAACCTGTCTACGTATTGCATTCCCCCTGCCTTTCTCTTAACTGAGCGACTCATTTGGTTTCATCCTCCTCTATGTGGTATTGATTTCATTGATCGCTGCACATGATGGCAGAGTACTGTTTGCCGTGAGATAATTGTTCCATCATTGGTCCTGTGATGAGACTCTGAGTCCTCTTCACACATTTACAGCCTGCACCTGCTGGAGTGACTGCTAAAACTGCTGAGAAAAAGACATCAATTAACTAAAATCACTAAACAGTTGTGGCAATCAAAAAAAGTTTCCATTATCTGAAGCTTTTTAGTGCAAAGAAACCACTATTGTATGTAAATTAGACTTTCATTTTAATAACTGCTTTCTAATGACTAATTTATTTTATCTTTGCCATGATGACACTACAAAATAATTTACTAGTTTTCTTTCAAGATACTAGTATTCAGCTTAAAGTGCCATTTAAAGGCTTAACTTTCTTAATTAGGTTAATTAGGCAAGTCATTGGACAATAGTGGTTCTGTAACCAATTGAAAATAAATCTTAAGGGTGCAAATAATATTGACCTTGCTTTTTTTGGTCACACTTTATTTAAATGTACAATTCTTGCATTAATTAACCATTAACTATGCTTTTTGCTTCAATAAACTCCTATTAATTGTGTTATTAACCCTGTAAAGTCCACTGTTGCAGAATTACGACATTACACTTTAACAATTAAAAAAAACGAAAGCAAATGTTGTTGTTTTTTGTCTTCCTCAAAACCACATTTACATAATTAATGGGTTTTATTGTGTGTCCTCATGATGCAATTGGATAGAAAAGGTGTTTATAGGTCTGGTCATCATGCCATGAACTTACTCTACCTCCAATCTCGCATTGGGCAGGTCTGGATTTGTCAAGATTTAGGTAAGTATATATATATATTGTCTGTCTGTCTATGTGTGTGTGTATTGTGTTTATTACAATGTCTAGAACATATACATATTTAGTTATTTTAGAAAACATTAATCTTTAAAATTTGATTTAGGGCTTATTATGTCTATGTTGTAATTCTGTCTGCTGTTGCATTGTTCAGGGACAGGTGTGAAGGATCTTGAATGTGAACCTGTTACTGCTCTGGGGAGATGCATGTGTCCCTTTTAAATGTAAATCTGCTACAATATAAGTGCTATATGTGTTATTCACATATTTAATTAAAGTTTTCCAAACTTTTTTTTTCAATTTCAGAACGCCATAAGTGCAGAAAGGCCATCTATTCAGAGAATGAAGATGCAGGTGAAATGGACAAAAGAGGAGTCATTTTCAAATAATGATTCAATAACTCACTCAACAAACTTCACGTTTGTTGAGTGAGTTATTGAATCATTATTTGAACATTTCACCTGCATCTTCATCTTCATCTTCATTCTCTGAGTCATTTTCAAATAATGATTCAGTAACTCACTCAACAAACTTCATGTTTCCTGACTAGATTTATCATTTTTGAAGAATCATTTGGTGGCACATTTTTGATGGCTAGTTGTCACCACTTACTGGTTAAATTTGCTACAAAATTCATTCTTGAGCATCAAGTTAAAGCATGTGATGGTGATTACACTGTGATTTAAATTTTTACCATAAAAATTTGTGTTTACATCTAAAAACTGTTATCCCAGTAAATCTTTGTTATTTGACTGTTTGCAACATTGTAAATAATTGAAAATTGTAAAAACTGAATCTCTTACTCGTTTTCAATACGTTCAATACCCACTTTGAATGCAGCACTTCGAACTTTGAACTGAGATCCTGATCTTTGTTTGATCCTTTGATCTTTGATACCAGTCTGTGCTTTTGAAAACACTTTTGGTTGGGTTTTGGGAAGGAGGTGGGTCAGTCGATCGCTCAATCAGTCAGTCGACAGGGGCCTCTGGGGGATTTACATGAGAAGAGCATGTGCGAAAGGCACTCGGAAGAGAAATTTGAGATCTCCAAAAGGGTACACAGTGGCCTCTGGTGGATTCGCCAAAAAATAAACTGAAAAAAAAACGTACCTCCTGGGTTGTTTTTTGGCACTCCCCAGAAATGTTTATATGGGTACATATTCAGAATGAGCCTGGGTTGGCTTTATAAGTACTAATAAACAGCCGATATAATAGTCACTAGTTAACAGTAAGCCACTAGTTAATAGTAAGAATTGGTATTTATTGGTAAAGTGTTACCATTTAATTTAATTCCATACAAAATAACTTTCTCTAGATTAAAAATATAATAGGAATGTTCCTTGCTCTCACTTGAGAAATACTACTAATAATAAAAAACATAAAATAAGGAAGGCCATTAATTTTGTATTATATCTTTCATTCATACCACACTTTTACACATCTTTTCATTTATCTAAAGTAAGCAAACAAACTAAATATTGTTTTTATACAGTACAGTATTTATATTTAAATTAAGCATGTTTCTACAAAAGATTATTGGAATTATTGATTCAATGAATTCATTCACAAAAACTGACTCATTCAGGATTGGAACAGCACTCTTGTCTAAAGCATGGAGACTCAGTGGTTAATTCTGCCTTCACCTTAATCATAACAGTTGTCTTTGAAACATTTGTATTAAAAGTAACATCACACTTGCAGTGTGGTAGCCCTAATACATTTTTTCTCTCTTTTTCACTCTGAACAATGCAGAAATTCATCATTCTATCCCTCTGTAGACTGTGAATCAATTCATGTGGTGCAGAATGTGACCTGCTCTTTAAGATACCAATTACACTCCCGACGCTGTGTCTGTCATGCTAATTTCAGCCAATAAGGAGAATCCTGAGATGATGTCATTTAGCAACCACGGGTGAGCTGGTACCTATCTAATCCCCCAGCAAACCAGAAGAAAGAGCAGCATGGGGATGAATACTAACATCTTATGTTCTTTGGCTCTAAATAACATGTTAACCAATTCACAGCCAATATGTGGTCATTATGTGTGGGAATGGCTGATAAACGCTATGAGTATTTTTGCAGCTGGGGACCACAATGCAGTTAAGTGAGTTGACAAAGAAAAGGGTATCATTTTTGAGGTAATCCTGTTCGTAATCCTGTCCTTGTGAAATCTAAATTGACAGTGATTGTTTTGCTAGCTCATATTGTCATTTTTTAGGTGAACAATTGATCTGTGTACGTTATATTAATTGAAAAATATGTTTGGTAATCTTCAATCAAAGTCCTTCTCTGATGATGTCAGTTTGATGGCTTCAGCCAAAAAACTTTTAACCACGCAATTCTTACTGTTAGTAAGCACAGTTCGGGAAGCAGACACGCACTGTCAGTTTAAAACTAGATTAAAGACACATCTCTTTGCATTAGCATACATATAAAACACAACTGCTGTTGAAATACAAATCCTCTAAAGGATTGTTAGTCTGCATTATTTAAGGCAAGCGGAGATGAAAACACTTCCCAAAAGACATTATAATTTGAACAGCATCTGCACTTATGTTAGTGTTTTTTTTTATTATTATTCCCGAGGTTTCCATAATCCTGGAGCAGGCCGTATCCTAAGCAAATGCTATGGTAGTTATGGAGGAGTGGAGAGCTTAAGACTGATCCCTGTAAGACCCCAGTGACAGACGAGTCCTCCCATTCCTAAAGGGACAGCCTGTACACCAGCCGGTGACTACTCCCACCTGCAGCTTTTTCACGATAGACATCCAGCGTTCTCTAGCCTCCGGCACCTAGACTGCAGCTCTGCACAAGACATTTGGCCATAGGAAAAATTGTCATGCCCAACTGAGTCTGGTTTCTCTCGAGGTTTTTTAATTCTTCACTTTCGCCAATTAGTGAAGTTTTTTCCTTGTCGCTATCGCCACTGGCTTGCATGGTTCGGGACTTGTGAGCTGCGCATCGATGGATTTGCTCCTCAGTGTTTGGACTCTCAGCAGTGATTATTAAACCACATTGAACTGAACTAAACTGAACTTCAACAGTGAAAACTGGTGGATTAAAGCAAACATAAACTGATACTCTCCAGAAATATATATAGGGGTACGTTTTCAGTATGAGCCTGCCTGGATTGATAAATTGTCTGCGTTGGTGTATTTTATGGTTCAAAAACTTTCTAATAAACTTCCAGTACATTTTGTTTTACAGACTTATTTCTCAATATATTATTTCCTATACATTATATTATTTCAATATTCTAAAATGTGAATTTTCAACATCAAAAGTCGACAGAGCAAAGATCAACATCCCATAATGCAATTCACAACCATAAATAAACACAAAACACGGAAACTGTTAATTAACAGACATTATTTTACAGTGCATGTTTATGAAAATGAATGCCTTGTCTTAATAATTGCCATTTTTGGCTGTTCCTAAACCAATTGCCTTCACAATTACAACAAAACAATGTCTTTCTGATGCAATTGTGGTGGTGGAGATTGAAGGGATCATCTGAAATGCTTTTTTTGTGTGTGTGTTTCCTATTCTCTTTTAGTTTACCCAGGAATTGATTCTGGGGACTGCCGAAGGAGAAATTAAAATTTAATTTTGACAAACTATAAAGCCACAAAGCCAAGATTCAGGGAACAGGTAAGTATGAAATATGTGGATGGGGAAGGGGAAAACACTGGGAAATAAAGAAAGCGAGTCTTTTATTGATGTGCGGCCGAGTTTCAGAGCACCTCTGGCAGACATGATTGGGAAAAATGTAGACTGAAACTAGAAGTGCCTTGTGTCTGTTTATTATTCAGTAATTATCTTTGTCTTTAATTCCATTCGTCACACATTTTTTTCCATTACTAAATTACTAGTTAATTACCACAGCCAAACAACCATTCAACATTTGACGCAATATTTTTTTTACACAAGATGTTTTTATAATATTTTTGTTTTATTTTATAATGAAAAATATGACTGGAAAAATACAATGGTGTCATGTTAAATTTGGAAATATTTTAACTAATCATGCTGCAATGATTTATCTCAAATAAGATCTAAAAGTATGGAATATTCAGCCAGATCTCACCAGCAAAAGTAACCATTTTATGTTTCGTCAGTTTTTGATTTAGTGGCTAATTCATATGAATTTGTTGGACTTCAGACGTATGAAAATGTATGATTTTAAAAATCACCCAACCATCATTGGTGGATAAGCAAATGGTACTAAATTGTGTGAATTGAATTGTGCTAGATAGTACGAATTCATATGAATTAGCCAATGAATCAAAAGTTACGAATTGCTCTGAGATTGTGTTGGAATATTTATACATTCTTATTTGATTTTGGGGACACCCTCTCTTTAGTTCATACTGTAAAGTAAAACACAAATTAACATTTGACTCAACATACCTAATAATTGCGAATCCAAAGAATCCATAACAACATATTTATAATAGATACAGTTAGCTATTAAAAAAAGACCATTTTGGATTGACTGAATGTATCAGGTCTGGGTTTGAGTATAATGTTAATATTTTTGTTATTCTACAAAGACCCCACTGCATTTCTTTTGAATTATATATATATATATATATATATATATATATATATATATATATATATATATATATATATATATATATATATATATATATATATATATATATATATATATATATATTATCAGTTAGAGAATTTTATTTAATTAGCATGAGCTCTTGTGAATGTGAGAGTGTATGGGTGTTTCCCAGTACTGCGCTGCAGCTGGAAGGGCATCCACTGTGTAAAACATATACCGGAATAGTTGGCGGTTCATTCCACTGTGGCGATCTTATATAAAAAAGGGACAGAAGGAAAATGAATGAAGGAAAAATTAATGACTAAATGAAAGAATGAATAAATGAAAATCAGGGTTGTTATAACATTTTGCTGAAATATTGAGCTTAATTTTGTGTTATTTTATTTCCCAAAGGTTTTGTCAGATTGTGTTATTTATGAATACAGAAGTAGTGTAAAGGCACATGGAAACAAACAAACAAACAATTATTTATTTAGTAGAAAACAGAAGCGCCACATCAGAGAAGGGTGATGTATTACATAGTAACTGGAGAGCCACAGATACTGCTGTCCAGTGATTGATCAGAAAGCTCAGCTTGTCTTTCGCTAACCCACTTTGTCCTTTAAACCTGTTCCTTTCTAACCATTTATCTTGTTTTAACTTCTTAACCTTTGACAGTTTAGCCCATTTATCCTTAGGCTACATAATAATAATAATAATAATAATAATAATAATAATAATAATAATAATAATAATAATAATAAATATTTCCCAGTACTGGGTTGCAGCTGGAAGAGCATCCGTTGTGTAAAACATATGCTGGATAAGTTGGTGGTTCATTCCGCTGTGGCGACACCTGAGGAATAAAGGGACTAAGCCGAAGGAAAATGAATGAATGAAATAAGAAATATATTGTGCGATATTTACTGAAATTTTTCCCCATCAAATTTTATGATTTTCTTTACAACAACAGAGGCAGAGCGACTACTGCAACTTGTGACGTTCAGTGACTTGCAGTTTTGACATTTATATGCACAGAAAATAAGTCATTATTTCAGTTGATATATTTGGGTCAAATATGAGGCGTGCCATTTTGGTGTCTGCATCAAATTAAATTTAGAAAATTGATTTTATATACAAAGGAAGCATTAAGTTAAAGTGTCTACATTAATGATTCCAAAACCTTTGTGAATATAAAATAATAAATTAAAGTTATATAATGTCCTTTCAACATATACATATCAGAATTATTAGCTCCCCTAAATTAATAGCCCTCCTGTTTATTTTTTTCCCCTAATTTCTGTTTAACGGAGTGAAGATTTTTTCAACACATTTCTAAACATGATAGTTAACTCATTTCTAATAACTAAATTATTTAATCTTTGCTATGAAGACAGTAAATAATATTTGACTAGATCTTTTTCAAGACATTTCTATACAGCTTAAAGTGACATTTAAAGACTAGGTTAATTAGGTTAAATAGGCAGGTAAGGGTAACTAGGCAAGTTATTGTATAACGATAGTTTGTTCTGCAGACTATCGAAAAAATAGATAACTTAAAGGGGCTAATAATTTTGACCTTAAAATGGTTTTTAAAATTTTTAAACTGCTATAATTCTACCCGAAATAAAACAGATAAGACTTTCTCCAGAAGAAAAAATATTATCTGACATACTGTGAAAATGTTCTTGGTCTGTTAAACATAATTTGGAAAATATTTTAAAAAGAAAAGAAAAAAAATCAAAGGGGGGAGGGGGGATTAATTCTGACTTCAACTGTATATATATATATATATATATATATATATATATATATATATATATATATATATATATATATATATATATATATATATATATATATATATATATATATATGTATGTATGTATATAACAGATATATTTATGCAAAAAAACTTATTTTGACCTGTATCTATAATAATGTGTATATGTAAATATAATGACACATATATCAGTGATCATACTAAATGTAATTATATTTTATCTAATTAAAAATCCTAATGACAAATGGAAAAAATAGTGGTTTGAAGCATAGTAGTGAGGTATAAATATTTAATATAAAAAATAATCTGTTTTTTAGTATTGCACCGAGATTCTTCAACAGACTGTCAAGATTATTATCATTACTATATTATTAATTTTTTGTTGTTATTTTAAATGAAAATTAATACATACATACATACATACATACATACATACATACATACATACATACATACATACATAGAAATATTTATAAGATTGATCTCAATAAATTAAAATTGATATGAAGACATATTGTCTTTAATCCCTGATTATAATGACAGGGAAAAGGAAATGGCACAAGAGAAGACTGATGGCTGGCGGACAGTAAGACGATATCATGTGTGTGTGTGTGTGTGTGTGTGTGTTTGGAGCAGGATCGGTTTTGGCACACCAAAGCAGAAGGCTGACAGCAAATCATTGGGTTGATCAGAATGACACCTAGTCAGGGCTGATGGGTCACACTGATAGCAGAAGGACTAGCAGTGATGGATGGAGCTCTCCTGCCTCCACATGCATGAGGGTGGACATTCACAAGAGGACAGGGACACTTTAGATCTGGATCTTATTGGTCTTGACGGGAAGACCAGAAGAAGCAAATCAATATGGAACAGCTTTTTGTCCTGGAGTCAAATCTTGAAACTCTTTTATCCAAATTATTTACATCTCAGGGAAAAGAAGGCATCATCCGGCTAAATGCTACTAAATACTAATCACTGACCAAATTAATTTATTTTAATTTAGACATTTTTATGTATTGATTTACTTTACAATTAAGCACATTTCTCAAACCATTGAGTTATCCTATAAACAGCAATCCTTCAATCCCTGATTCAGTCTTTCTTTAAGTGAGAGGACCATTTCAGGTTTCTTGTGGAAAACTAAAATCAGATTTAGAGGACATTCGAGCTCTCCAAAGTAATTCACTGCTGAGAGTGCCAGGTCGGCCGCTATAGAGTAATGGAAGTGGTGTGTTTGTGTGCAAAGTATGTTTTGGGGTGGAATATTGAGCACTTGTCCTGCCATTTGTTATATTAAAGTGAGGCAAAAGCACAGTTCATTTCTCAGTTTTGAGATTTTGGCTTTTCATAAAGTAGTGTATTTAGTATTTTTCTTTACATTATACTAAAATCACGTTTACTGTACATATTTATCTAAAGTCAAAATGTGCTGGAAAAAACCTGAAAATCACCACTTCAGCAGTACTTACAGACTTCAAATGTACAGTTTATTCTACACTCTCAGAAACAACAGCCTGATCTCACAAGTATTTTACATTTTTTTACAGTTTAGTGGCGATTTTAAAAAGGAGGCGTGGCACCTGACCCCACCCCTAAACCCAACCGTCATTGAGGGATGAGCAAATTGTACGAAAATGTACGAATTAAATCGTAAGAATTCATACGAATTAGCCATTAAATCAAAAAGTTACGAATTGCCGCGAGATTGTGTTGGAAACAAAGGTACAGTAGCTGTCACTGGGGCACTACCTTTTCAAAAGATACATATTTGGTCCTGAAGGGTGCACAGTGGTGCTTCAGAGGTGCATATTAGTGTCCAGATGTACCTAAAAAGTACCTTTGAGGTAACTTTATGGACCCTTCAGGTACAAATATGTATCTTTTGAAATGGATGTACCTTTGTTTTTGAAAGTGTAGTTAGTTTATTTAATCTGTATTCTGAAGGTTTTACTGAGGGATGTTCCTTTATAATTTGCTTTGACTAAATACAGTATCCATTTTTTTTCTACAAAAGTTTTATTATTAATTTTCTTTTCGGCTTAGTCCCTTTATTAATCCGGGGTCGCCACAGCGGAATCATTCACACTCATACATTACGGACAATTTAGCCTACTCAAATCACCTATAACGCACTATAACCCACTGTGCCACTGCATCACCCAGTTTTACTATTTATTTAATTATTTATTTATTTATTTTGCCTGTTCACAGTACTTTCTATATGTTCTTTTGCAGTGGCAGGTTCAAAACTGTGGAAAATGCTCCCTGCAGAACTACATTAATTTCTATTTATCTTTATTTCTATAGCGCTTTTACTATGTAGATTGTGTCAAAGCAGCTTAACATAGAAGTTTTAGTCAATTGTAACAGTGTCAGTTCAGTTTTCAGTGTTGAAGTTCAGTTCAGTTCAGTGTGGTTTAATTTTCACTCCTGAAAGTCCAAACACTAAAAAGCAAATCCATCGATTCGCAGCTCCATACTATCACAATTATGGCACTATTTAAGCAAAACTTAAAGGTCCCATGAAGTTCTTTGAATTATACATTTTTATTCAATGTTTGACATAATCTCAAGACAAGAAGAGAAGCTGGGATGTAGTGTAGCTTCTCCCTTTAAAAAAAAAAAGCAGTTTGTTTTTTTCAGCCTGATCTCACGAGAAAGTTCAGTCGTACGAAATTGTACGATTTAAAAAAGGAGGCGTGACACCTAACCCCGCCCCTAAACCGAATCGTCATTGGGGGATGAGCAAATCGTACTAAATTGTAAAAAGTTACGAATTGCCGTGAGATTGTGTTGGTTTTTTCACCGCTCTGCCAGTGAGAAAGGTTAAGCTCAAGCGCATCAAATGAAAAGCAAATAAAGGCCGTCTTGTAGGGGGCAGAGCATGACATAGAGAGCATTTCATTGGTTATGATTTGATGAGAAACTGAAGTATTCATTTGACGTGAATAAAACCGTAGGTCCATTTAGGTGGAAGTGACAAACTACAAGCTTATTATGTTTATATCAGTTTTATATCTTCTAAACGCTAGTTTTGTCTCTGTTTTGTAGCATGCTAACTTATATCTTACTAAAATCTTAAAAACTTTTTTTTTATTTCATGAGACCTGTAAAAGCTATTTATTTAGAACTGCATTTGATAGTCAGCATTGCAAAGGCACCCCCACACATTTATTTTATTGTTTTATTGACATGCTTGCTTTAATTATGTTAATATTCTACAGTGTTTTATTGTTGTAAAGCATTTCAGGCAGCCTCTTATTTGGTTGAAGTAAAATGTTTTATAAAGTTTATTTATTGATTGATTGATTGATTGAGTGTGCAGTGATAAAAAAAATATCTAAAATCCCCTGTGTAAAATCCTTTGAAAAAATTATTTATTGATTATCAACTGTTCCGGGGCGCCACGGTGGAGCAGTGGGTAGCACAATCGCTTTACAGCAAGAAGGTCGCTGGGAAACACCTATACACTCTATGGGTGTTTCCCAGTGTTGGGTTGTGGCTGGATGGGCATCCGCTGCATAAATACATATGCTGGATAAGTTGGCGGTTCATTCTGCTGTGGCGACCCCTGTTTAATAAAGGGAAAGAAAATGAATGGTTGAATAATATCAACTATTCCGCTTTTTGTGCTAGAAATATATGCTAATTAGCACATTTAATTAAATAATGAATCATTTACATATTGAAATGGTTTGGAAAAAATATGCCAATATATACAAAGTTAATGCCAATAATCAACTGGGAAAGTATGACGATAACTTTTTTCTTTACTTATCTTTTTTACCTCATTCATCTGCAGTTTCTGGCCTCAACCTGCGTTTTTCGGAAAGCATGGAGAGATGAGCAGAGGGCAGTGGGATCAGATTGATGGGGAAATCCTTATCATACGAGATGAGTCGTTCAAACCAGGCCAGGCTGAGAGGAAGGAAGCCCGAAGGAGATTGAGGGCAAAAGGCACAACGAGGAAAGTGACATCATGAAAAAAAAATAAGAAGTGCAAACGGATGGTGATGGAGCATTAAAATGCGACACTTGAGCATACCTCTTTACTTTTTATGCCTTCATCTGCTCTCATGTTATACGCTTAATGTCAAGCATTTTAGTGATCCCAAAAGTCAGCATTAGCATGGCCCATGTATAAAATATATGGCTGCACCTCATGTTTGCGTTGAAATGTTAAGAGCTCCTCAGGGCATCGTCTGACACTTTCTTAACACTGCTCGACAGACACCAGCTGAAAGGTCTCTCCGTGTTTATTCAGTCATGCCAAAGAGCCAGCAAGGTGCATCAAATAATAATGATTGCCACCACTAAAGATGGCATCAGAAAAGGCAAATAGTTTACAGTTAATGTTTTATTTGCTAGAGCTTAACAACTAATGTTTAAAAAATGAAGAATAAACAGTCAAATTTAAAAAATATTTGTGGAGAAAAAAATATATATATACACACACACACACACAAATATGTATGTGTGTGTGTGTATATATATATATATATATATATATATATATATATATATATATATATATATATATATATATATACACTCACCGGCCACTTTATTAGGTACATCTTACTAATATCAGATTGGACCCCCTTTTGCCTTCAGAATTGCCTTAATCCTTCATGACATAGATTCAACAAGGTACTGGAAATATTCCTCAGAGATTTTTGGTCATATGACATGACAGGATGGATCCATGCTTTCATGTTGCTGAAGCCAAATTCTGACCCTACCATCAGTGTGAATTGTAGCCTCAGTTTCCTGTTCTTAGCTGACAGGAGTGGCACCCAGTGTGGTCTTCTGCTGCTGTAGCCTATCCAACTCAAGGTTTGACGCGTTGTGCATTCAAAGATGCTCTTCTGCATACCTCCGTTGTAGCGAGTGGTTATTTGAGTTAATGTTGTCTTTCATTCTCTTCTTACCTCTGGCATCAACAAGGCATTTGCGCCCACAGAACTGCCGCTCACTGGATATTTTCTTTTTTTCGGATCATTCTCTGTAAACCCTAGAGATGATTGTGCGTGAAAATCCCAGTAGATCAGCAGTTTCTTAAATACTCAGACCAACTGCAGCAGATCGTCTTGACCATGTCTACATGTCTAAATGCATTGAGTTGCTGCCATGTGATTGGCTGATTAGAAATGTACCTTAACAAGCAGTGAGACAGGTGTACCTAATAAAGTGGTCAGTAAATGTATATATATATATATATATATATATATATATATATATATATATATATATATATATATATATATATATATATATATATATATATATATATATATATATATATAGTGTATGCGTTTAAATTTTAAATTGTCCATTGTTGTTTGAAAAAATACATAAAATACCTTTTAAAAGACACTTTTTCATGAAATACATTTTTCAGACACTTGTCAATTTTTTTTTTGCACTCACTACTTACTTCTATTTTTAAAATATATTTATTATCTGTTTTTTTCCTGTCTCTGTAATTCTGTTGCACTGTAGAAGCTGTCACGAAAACAAATTCCTTGTGTGAACATACCTGGCAATAAAGCTCTTTCTGATTCTGTTTCATATGATTCTTAAAAGTAATATATTACAATCTTAAGCCCAGCTGAGATAATAAAAAAAACATAGATAACACACAAAAATAACATTCATTTCCCTAAAAAGTAACAAAGTAAGACATTGAGTTCTCAAGATTGTAATATATGACTTTAAAAGTAACTTTCCCAGACATTATGCATTATGTGTAATGTCATTATTTATTTATTAGTGAATTTGTTTGTTGATAATTTAGTGTCCAAATAATTTTATACATTTTGTACGTTTTTTTCCCCATAATTATTACTTTGTATGAATGCAACACAGCTTTGATAATGACAAAAAAGAACGAAAGAAAAAATGAAATGGCAAAGTTGAATGCTTCATTTTCCTTTTGCTCAGAAAAAAAAATACAACAAAAAAACAATCTGTGTTAATAGGAGCAAAAAGACATTAAAATGTCATCCGTCTATGCAATTTGTTTAAGCAGAGCAAAAAAACATGGAGATTAACCAAACGATTCCTTCTGTCACACACACACACGCACGCACGCACGCACGCACGCACACACACACACACACACACACCAAAGCCAGAAACTACTGTGTCATAAGCGATGAGTGATTTGAATATCTCTTTCGTGTCAGACAGAATGAAAGAGCACTTTTCTAGTCTCATTTCTATTATCCAACTGTCTGAATGAACAGCAGGATAGAAATTCAACAC
The DNA here is from genome assembly GCF_903798145.1 of Danio aesculapii. Lineage (NCBI taxonomy): Eukaryota > Metazoa > Chordata > Actinopteri > Cypriniformes > Danionidae > Danio > Danio aesculapii. The sequence continues at coordinate 38,183,895 of NC_079453.1, read as the reverse complement.
TCAAGTACTGTACTGTATATGCAAACTGCTGTGAAAACAGTTTGTGGAAGAAAATAACAACTGATATACAGTTTCAAGAGTTCACACTAAGCTGATGATTAATTATAAGCTTGTTTGGCATGCTTTCCCGGGAGAGAGCCCTGAGCTCATAAGATCCTCGAGCCCGGGGCTCCCTCCCGTTGCAAGGCGAGAGGGGAGTTTGAGCTCAGGTAGATCTCGAGAACTCCGGTTTGGATTAGTCAATTAACTTATGTTGCATGTTTTTCGATGGTGGGAGGAAACCGGGGAACCTGGGGAAATCCCACGTGAGCATGGGGAGAAATGCAAACTCCGCACAGAAACGTCTGCTGGTCTGGTAAAGCCTGGAACCAGAGACATTCTTGGTCTCACCCATCTAGAAAGAAGGAGGAGTAGGGGTGGATGGGGGGGGGATTCTTCAAAACAAAGATAGCGGTGGTACGTAACCCAGGGTATTTGTAGTAGCTTAGGAGTCATCTGATTGGTGCATTGAGAATTGGATAATGCAGATCCAGCCGCTAGCCATCATAAGCACGTGATCCTCTCGAAATTAGCTTATAAATAAACTTCACTTAAAGAAAATAATTTACTCATCATTTACTCACCCTCACATAGATTATTATGTTCTGTTGAACACAAAAGAATCGGTTTTCTTTTCTGAAAATGTCTTTCGCATTCAACAGGAAAAAGAAAGTCAAACAGGTTGAATCAAGTGGAGTGTGAATAAATAATGACAGAATTTTTAGGTGAACTATCCCAATTGTCACAAAAGTCAAGGCTATGTGTAGGAAATGATCATTGTTTGTGTGTGCGTGCGTGCGTGCGTGTGTGTGTGTGTGTGTGTGTGTGTGTGTGTGTGTGTGTGTGTGTGTGTGTGTGTGTGTGTGTGTGTGTGTGTGTGTGTGTGAGAGAGAGCAATCCTCCATTCAGTCCAGCTTTACGGTTCAATAATCCCAGCTCAAGTGGAAACAGAGAGCGTGAAATAAGCTTGACTTGGGCCAGTTTCTACTGTAACTCTCTGAATATAGATAAACTTCACAGACCACTCTTCAATGATTTTCAGCATGTTTTGTGTTACAGATCTGCAGTGTGTACAGTAAAGGGTGTGCATCTCTGATTTAGATTTACTGTAGGGTCTGCCTATGCCACTTCACACTGCAATTAGGGAATTGTCTAAACCAAAGATGTCAACCTTGTTCACAATATTAGCAATGAATTTAATATATGATTAAGTAAATTAGTGCAGTGTCATTCAGCAGTCAATATAGATATTTCTTGAATTTTTATCTTAGATATAAGATATAGGTAAGACTTTAATTTGATGGTCCCTATTGCACATTTTGTTGACTACAAGTTGCATTGCACATACATGCCAGTTAATTATCATTTGAGTATTAATAGAGTGTCTGCTTAATATCTGCTAATATAAGAAACTGACTATAAGAAATTTTGCAAGTACATGTCAACTTACACTAGCCCTGCCCAGTTTAGTTCCAGCCCTGCTTCAACACACTTACCTGTATAGGTTTCAAACAAGACTGAAAGACTCAATTAGTTTGATCAGCTGTGTTTAATTAAGGTTGGAACTAAACTGTGCAGGGCTGCGGCCCTCCAGGAATTGAGTTTGACATCCCTGCCCTAACCTAACAGTCTACTTATAATCTAATGATAATTAGTTGACATGTAGATGCAATGTTAAACTTAAATTTAACAAAATATTTAACACAGTTTTGTATGCTTAATTTGAACAAGAAAAAAATATTCATCCTGAAACATTAAATAGAAAGCAAAAATGTAACTTTCTCAAACATCGTCGTATTGTTACAACACCCATTTTAATTAAATTAATAAGCATACTGCTTGTATGTCTTGAAAAGTAACGCTTCAATTACCAATCTGCCAGCTAGAACCTTATAATTCCAAGTGGAAAATGATGTTTTTAAAATAATATTTTATTTACCCAAATTTGCACATTTAAGATCATTTTCATGATTTACATTTAGAGTGCATTTAGGGTCTATGTGATGTTAGAGTATGAAAGAGAACTGTTACACACATATTGTTTGCTACATGGAATGCAAAAACCTTGAAGCTCAATATCTCATTCATCATTTAGAATTTAGATAAACCTTATACTTCCAAGGCTTTTTTTATAGTCACCATAATCTTTTATGGCCTGCCAAAATTAATATCAAATTAAAATTTTCAGAGTGAACTGTCCCTTTCAGACAAAAGCCTTCAAATGCTTATCATCTGCTACACGTTTTGTGAGTTTTATATTTTGACCTGCAGTGCGGGAGGTCACAGTCTAATATGGGCTGCGTTTTAAGGTGCGCAGGTGTGGAGGTCTTTCATTATTCATTCTGAACGCCGCATGCACTCAGATGCTCACAGGGCTGTGTGAAACGCGCACTATTTCTTCCATAAATGTGTGTAGCTCTTAAAACAATCCACTAAAAGTTTGCTCCTGGATTTACAGCTTCCCTCCAATCGCCAGCGGAAATTATACACTCTGCCTGCTCGAGTCCCATTTTAGTTTTACCCAGGTGAATACGCTGGGAGTGCTGCGCGGTTAAACTGAATACAATTTGAAGCAACTCAATGTAAATCTTGTCAAACAAGTATTACTCAGATAAATCTAGGGAAAAAATATCCTCTGAAGGCGGTGATTGACAGGGACTGCTGTGGAAAGAGTCACTCTCAATGAACGTTTCGTAAGAACAACACCTGTGCACCTCTTCACTTCACGACCGACGGTAGCGAAAGAAACAGATGGCTGCGCGCAGAGAGCGAGAGGAAAGTATCAGTAAGTGAAAACAGATCCTTTGGACTCATTTATCTAAATCAAACCCACTCATAGACACTTTAATTCACACCTGGATCAGTCACAGAAGGACAGAATGAGAGTTTAAGTTTGTTGGTCATAAGCGTTTTGTTTATTACACTGTATATTTTTTTACAATTTACCGTTTGTGAGGCCTGCTCCTCGATGCTATGTCCAACATTCTCCACAATATATATATATATATATATATATATATATATATATATATATATATATATATATATATATATATATATATATATATATTTATATTTATATTTATATTTAAAACATCCACAAATGGTTGTACCTAAATGGTTCATATTGATACCTTACAGGTGCACTTTTGTAGACTACCTAACCTTAAAACTGTATAGTTTGATGTTTTTGGTCGCCTAGCTACTCATGTGTAACTACTAAGTTCAAGAGAATTCAGTCAATTAAAAACCTAACTTCATTACACTTGCACCTGTACAGAGATAGTTCACACTTGTCACAAACTTTCTTTTATTACCCCAAAATAAGTATACAAAAATATGTTTATAATAAAATCTTGGAAACCAGTAAATATTGACTTTTAAACAGTGGTGGAAATGGTACTGAAAAATCATACTTAAGTAAAAGTACTATTACTCGCCCCAAAATGTAGTGCGAGTAAACGTATCTGTTGTAAATATTACTCAAAGTATGAGTAAAAAGTAGCCCTTTTATAAGTACTCAAGAGTAGTGAGTAGTGAATATTAAAAAAGCTGATGTGTTTACATGTAATATGTGCATGTGTGTAAATGTAAATCTGTAGTGCATTTAGTTATTGTTTAAGGCCATTTGAGTCATCATACAGTCAAAATCCATCATACAGTCGACATCCGTCATCTTCTCATTGGTGATATGCATTCTAAACAGTCTCTCTGTCATTGCGTGTAATGATTTTGGACATCGTCTTGGACACTTTTAATGCTTCCAAACAGTTTTCTGTATTTATAAAGCGCCCATGTCTTGGGGTTGTTCAGAATCATAGGATTTACTTCCTATGTACTATTTGATTAGACAGTAATCACAGGACTGATTTTTCTAATCCCCATAGACAATAAAAAAGTATTTGTAATTTGTTACTTTACACCACTGCTTCCATATTCGTTGTCTTTCTTACTTTATATGTCAATGGTTACCGGTTTCTAACATTATTTAAACTATTTTCTTTTGTGTTCAACAGAAAAAAAGAAAGTCATAAAGGTTTGGCATAGGCATGGGACGATAACCGTTTTCAAGGTATACCACGGTTCGGAAAAGTCAAGGTTTTAAAACCGTCAAAATGTTCTGCTATACCATTCCTAAGGTATGTGTAAGATTTATTTATTTACCTTTTTTGTTTTGTTTTTAAGTATCTCCAGCAGAAAAGATCTACAAAGATCCCGTTTTAAATTGTAAAAATAATCAGTGTTTTTGAAACAAATGAAGACAGCAGAAGTCCATAATTCATTTGAATTATTTAGCCTGACATGTTTACTGCTCCAAATATTTAAAATGTTTCTCAAATTAAAATATATTGTGTACAAAGGGCAAAAATGTTTAGTTTTTTTTACCCAGACATTTAAAATGAAGTTATTTTAGAGCAGTAATCTCAATACCTCTCATATCGTGAAATCGTGATATTTATATCCAAGGTTATCATACCTTCAGAAACTTAAATCGGCCCATGCCTAGTTTGGAACCACTTGAGGTGAGTAAATAGTGAGTAAAATTTCAATTTTGAAGTGATGTGCATTTGATGTGCATTTGAATGAAACAGTCAAACCAAAAGTTATTTAGACACCAGATATAATTTTAGATTATTTTTATTATGAAAGTGAAGATAGGGGTGACACGGTGGCTCAGTGGTTAGCACTGTCACCTCACAGCAAGAAGCTTGCTGGTTTGAGTTGGCACTTGCTGGACCAGTTGGCATTTCTGTGTGGAGGTTGCATGCCCAACCGGTTTCCCCCACAGTCCAAAGACATGCACTATAGGTGAATTGGGTAAATTGGTGGAGAGGAGATTGACTAAGCCAATTATGATATGGGGATGATTGATAATGGACTACAGCCAATCAGGTCGCAGAACACAATGCGCTGTAAAAAAAAAAAAAGCATGTCAAACTGCACTAAAAAATCTGACATTTTAGCGTTATAATCTAAATCTAGCATTATAGCGAGAGACCACTGTATGGGGATGTGACGAGGAATAGCAAATTCCATTAAACAACTTGCTCTACAAATAAGTGTATATATAAGTGCAAAAATAATATAATAACAAAATTCCAGTTTGCTAAATCAAGTAGCTTTATGGTCTGTTTTCTTTTTTTTTTTTTTTTAGCTAAAAGTTATTGGAAGTGAATAAGATGTGGAGGTCTCGAGCCAATACGTTTCCATTGGATTGCACCCACTATCACATGAAGGAATGAAATTATGTAAACAAAGCAGAGATTGAAGCTGCACTACTCCATGATCTGGCGAATGAAAAACTAAGGATAATAACAGGTGATTCCCCAGATATCAGCGATGATTGACACATTTAGAGCTTCCTAGATTAAAGTCAACCATCGAAATGACATGTTCAGTGAGGTTAATGAGTGTGAGGGACGTTCACTTGCATTTTTAGAAAAGGCAATAGTATCCATTCACTAGAATTGGGAATAGGAAATGATTGCAATTCCGTAATCAAGTACTTGTTTTGAAATTAAAATGAAAATTATCTTTTTCAGCTCCTGTATTTTTTATTTTTTTTTTGTGACCTGCCAATCTCCCAGGACCTTCTGCTACAATTTAACCACTGGCACACAGGTAATAGAGAAAGGTATTTTCACAATTGAATTAAAAGTCATTGTGAATTTATTATTATTATTATTATTATTATTATTATTATTATTATTATTATTATTATTCATTCATTCAATAATTTTCCTTCGGCTTAGTCCTTTGATTCATCACAAGCTTTGGAAACCTATACCACATCCATGGATGAAGAAAAGTTTGGATCCACTTACTAAATACAAAGGGACATGAGTTTAGATAAGGTTGCTCAAATTCATAATAATGCCAACAAATAAAGTAATGTAAAATACACATGAATACATACTTATTAAAAATAAATAATATAAAAATGATTAGACATAACATCACAAATTTAAATAATAAATGTAAATTATTATAATATTTTTACAGTTTTGCTGTCTAAAAATACAATTGTATTTATGTATAAAGAAAGTCGTGTTATACACTCACCGGCCACTTTATTAGGTACACCTGTCCAACTGCTCGTTACAGCAAATTTCTAATCAGCCAATCACATTGCAGCAACTGCATTTAGGAATATAGACATGGTCAAGATGATCTGCTGCAGTTCAAACGGAGCATCAGAATGGGGAAGAAAGATGATTTAAGTCACTTTAAACGTGGCATGGTTGTTGGGGCCAGACTGGTTCAAGCTGATAGAATGCAACAGTAACTCAAATAACCACTCGTTACAACTGAGGTATGCAGAAGAGCATCTCTGAATGCACAACACATCCAACCTTGAGGCGGATGGGCTACAGCAGCAGAAGACCACACTGGGTGCCACTCCTGTCAGCTAAGAATAGGAAAAATGAGATGACAATTCGCACATTCTCACCAGAATTGGACAATAGAAGATTGGAAAAACATTGCCTGGTCTGATGAGTCTTGATTTCTGCTGCGACATTCGGGTGGTAGGGTCAGAATTTGGAGTCACCAACATGAAATTAAGGCAGTTCTGAAGGCAAACAGGAGTACAACTTGGTACTAGTAAGGTGTACTTAATAAAGTGGCCAATGAGTGTATATTGATACTGCATTTAATTAGCTTTTCTTTAAAACAATTAAGCAATTATTTTTATTTGTTGCAAAATATGTGTGTACATATAATACAATGCCCAAGCACTTCAAAATAAAATAAAGATCTTTAAGTAAAATGTGCAGACATCCTCAAAGGCATAAAAGACAGAGCTATTGAGATATCCATCACATGTGGGTATGATGGCAATTATGTACATCTGCTCGAAAGCTACTGCTGTGCTGTGCTGTGAAATTTTAATTACTTTGCGACACTAAAATGCACTGCTCTGAATGAGATGTGTGGATGAATAATCAGTTATTTACTCTTCAGCATCAAGAGCTTGTCTGCTGACTTTTTTATTGAAATTCTTGGCAGTAATGATTAACTCCTCTATTATGACTAAAAAAAAAATTAAAAATTATCCACGTCTAAACTGTGTTTTATGAAGCATTTCTGAAAAGCCCTCCTTCCACACTATAACGCTGAAAACGCACATCATGTGACCACACACGCACACACACAAACACACACAACACAGGCATATCCAGCAGCATACGCGTACATCTGAGCTCCAGCAGTCAGCGCATGCATTGAGCACAAAACCCCAGAGAGCAGTGCACGTCGGACAGTTTATCAAGGATGTACCGCTGGATCACATCTCACTATAGTTGTTAAAAGTGATATTTAATTCATCTTATCTCTAACCACTCTTTGGTGTTTTGAATCTATCAGGTAACATGTCACAGCATTAGTACACTGCTTTTATTTTTCGCTTTCACACTTGTACTTAGTGATTTTAGCAAAAACCTCATATACTGTTGGTTGGTTCGTGTTGGTTGTGCACCTTTTTTACCAAGCAAGTTTGTCAACACCATTATAACAACACAGATCACTCTGCCTATTCATGCCAGAGTCCCACTGAAAAAGTGATTGACAGGTGGTAATTTGTGTGTATCTTATCTTTATTTATTTATGATTTGGTTATGGGTAAAACAAAGACCATGTGGGTCAGGTAGTTGAAATGGTAGGCTACGAAGTATTTATTAATTAATTCACCACCGCCTATGACGATGATGCCATTGTCCATCACAATGTTTCACATTAGACATCGTACGATGCCAAATTGGTCAACATCGCCCAACCCTAACACACACACATACACATTTGAACATTTATGTACATGTTTTTAATTCTGATGATTAAAAAATATACAGTATAAAACATATATGACATATATTTTATGTATGTTAAATCCAAATATGAACTTGTAGCTCATATATGACATGACCTATGGTTATGGGGTACAAACAGTAACAAAATAGAGTCAAATTTATTAGCCCTCCTGTGCTTTTTTCAAATATTTCCCAAATTACTAATAATAATTTTATTTCTTCTGGAGAAAGTCTTATTTGTTTTATTTTGGCTAGAATAAAAGTAGTTTTGATTTTTTTTAAACATTTTAAGGTTAATATTATTAGCCCCCTTTAAGCAATATTTTTTTTGTTTGTCTACAGAACAAACCATCTTTATACAATTACATGCCTAATAACCCTTCACTAGTTGACCCCAGTCCTTTCTCCCTTGACCCTTAACTTGACTAGTTAACCTAATTAAGCTAGTTAAGCCTTTAAATTGCATTTTAAGTTGAATAAAATAAAATTAATTAGGATTTTATGTATTAGGCTACAGATTATAAGATGAAAATGTCATTTTTTTTCTTAACTATATCTTACCTTAAGCGCTCGTTGCTTCTCCTGTGATACGTGCACGTCATCTGACATAACTCCAGGTTTCTGATTGGCCAAAAGACTGGCATCACCATCCATCCACATTGTGAGATTTTCTAGTTTTTGAGAACATTCAGCCTTCTGCTGCTGCACAACCTATATAACCGTAATGAAGGAGGTATGCAAAGCGAGGAAAAGAAGATTTGCAATTGATCATCATTAGGGCTTTACAATTGTTCATCATACTTTTAGTTCCCCACCAAACTGTCACTATGCCATGTCTAAAACAATTGACACAGGTTGAGCATAATGTGTCCACAATCACACAAAGCAACACTCCCAAACAGGCTACTGAAGCAGGAAATAAACAAAAGACAAATAGACAAATAGTAAAACATATATATATATATATATATATATATATATATATATATATATATATATATATTGCAACATATCAGATTTCTATATGAGATTGTACATTTGCATTTGTAAATAATGTACACAAGACTAAGAATAGAACTTCACAACAAGAACTATACATTTATATATAACAATAACTATCTTCCACATCAATGCACAATTAGTCTCTGCTCATTACAAGGCCAAAGCTATGAGTCAAAAACTACATTACCCAGCATTCCCCTGGTTCCTCATCTGGCCATCAAACACACCTGCTCCCCATCATCATACAGCAACAGTACAGAACCACACACCACCTGCTAGCTGATCTCTGGTGAGTCTGCTTACTCTTCACACTGAGTCTTTTTCTCCTTTAAAGGAAATACCTCATTATTCATTGCTTTTCTTTTCCACTTTTCTGTAAATATCTGTGTAGGTCATCAATTACTGCCTCTAGTTTGCTTCAAACTGTTACACAGTTTTATTTCACCCAGCTTTAATTAGAGGGTTTGACATCAAGATTTGTTCAGTTAGCCATATGAGCAGCCATACTGGCAATACTGTGATGTAAACAACAGCATGAATTGTACGGTTAATGGACTGCTGAACACTTTATTCTGCTAATTTATGCTGTCTAAACCACTGAACAAAAACTGTAGAAGTTGGTAACCTAAAAAAAAAAAAAAATATATATATATATATATATATATATATATATATATATATATATATATATATATATATATATATATATATATATATATATTATAGTGATTTATAAAAAATAGAAAAGTGTTTTTGAACAGTACTATAGTAAGGTTACTTGAATGCACGAGTTTTGGTAATACTACAACTATAGTAATATAAACAAATGACCCAATACTGTGCAAAAATGTTTATCTTCCATACAGGGTATATTATACTACAATGCACCACAGTTTACTGTATACACACAATTTATTAATTCACTTTAGTTTATACTACAGTATGCTGTAACATTCATTAACAAACTGTTGTAAATACTATAATGTGTACAGTATAATACACTTGATTATAGTATTGTCAAAGTATTGCCACCAGTAAACTTCTGGTGAAGTTCATGCTATTTTCAATTTCATAAGGTTTCTTTCACAGCATTGATAATGCCATTTATTTAAAATCTAATCAGTTAAATAGACTTCATTAATAATTTAATGTTCGACCTGTTAGTATGGCATGCACACACACACAAAAAAATACAATAAGTAATCATTTTCAGTAGCAATAATGACCAAAATATAAGAGTTTTATTTGTTTTAGAGCCATTGTTTACATGATGTTCTCCAATATGTCTGACACGCTACAGTATTTAATGCAGGAACAAATCTGATTGGCTGTTAGTATTTTAATCATTTATCAGCAGATAAATCATTCTGAAATTAACTCCAACTGTATATTTTCTGTGTCATTTGTTAGAGCTGAGGTGTGAATTCAATGCAGTAGTCTTTTATATTTGGAATGATTTTTAGAACTCCATCTTCTTATTTAAAGTAATATTTTGTGTGAATGGGCTGTAAAGGCCTCTTCACACAAAGAGGTCACTACACCAATAATGGTAATCATTCCATTTCAGTGATAATATTGGAATCAACCTGGAGAACTGTATAATAATACTTGAATAAATGAATAGATAGACATAATTTGTTGTGCTTTGGGGGCATATGAACAACAAATTTAATTTGGATAAGTTGGCAGTTCATTCCACTGTGGTGACATTTCGATGAGTTGCAGTAAGTGCACTATTCTGTGCTTCTGAATGGCTGTATTTAAATTTCTGTCATGTTTAGTTTGGTGCAAACAGCCAAATTTCTTATTATCACTGCAAATCTCATCACATAGTATGTTGTTAGGACACGGGTTTACAATGTAACCTGCTCACCTAATGTTTACGTTCATAATATTTATATTATTTCTTAATTATTAACCACCTCATGTGGAACTCTGAATCAGCATCTCATTTCGGAGTCTGCTACTGGGTTAAAAAACCAAAACAAAGACAGCCGTTTCGGCATGTAATGCACATTTTCAAAGCAGAATAACTGACTTCAGCATTGTTTTTCAGACAAACAAGAATGTTTCTTAAATATCTGCAAACATATTATGGTATTTTTATGCTTTAGAAGAGGCAAAATCTTACATACAGCACCTTTAAGCAGAGTTGCCATTATTATTATCATTCCACTTTCAAATCAGTTGATTCCCAGTTTGTATTTGCTCCACGGTCAGGTTTGCATGGTCAGGCTTCTGTGCTTTCACCCTGAGATGAAATTCTACATGCGCTCCTGGTTTGATATGTCGTATTATGTCTTAGCGAGCTCCGGTATTGCATTTGTGAGGAGCTGGAGGCTCACATGAAGATTTAAATGACAGAAGGCCGCACACTCCCTGCGTGTCAGAGTTCTGCATGTCAGACAGCAGGAGGCATTGAGGGAGGTAAAGTAACTCCATCAGTCATTCTCATTACAGTCAGACTCACACCCGCGAGCGCTCTCCATCTGCGAATATTCAGGCCTGTGAGAGCTGCGTGTAATCCAGGCCCCGTTTCTGATCACCATATTTGTGTTCAGGTTCATGTCGTGAAAAGCGCTTCATGTTATGCGAGCACCTCACGCTATTACGCTACACCGTTCGATGAAGACTCCCACAGAGAGACACTCTCTTATTTGTTAAATAAAGGGAATCATGTATAACTTTATTCAAGTAAAGATTCAAGGTTATGCCTTTTGACTGAATTCATCACTAGCGCTTTTAATTAAAATTTTAAGCATGGGAATGAGGATGGGGGAAAAAAAGAAATCCAGTAGTTTAAAGACTTGTGAAGAGAAAAAAAATATTAAAAATAAATGACTCAAATTTCTCACAAAAATTTCTGTACAGGCTTTTTGGAAATACGTGCCTCAGCCTAGATTTTTGCAAAAACTTAAAATACATTGCTCAAGGTATAGGTTTTGTAGCTCGTTTAAGATAACATATCCACTTGAGGGCGCTGTTTAGATTTTTGCTAATCTGAAATACATTTCTCAGGGTATGTTTTGTATATTTCAGAATCACTGATTTAAACCCAACCAATAGTGTTTTCAAAAGCAAACATGAGAAAAGTGCACTGCAACCACATAGTTTTACCTTGATTTTTACATTGCTTTAATCTCTCTCAGATTCGATCCTGAACACTGCAAACTGACCACAGCAGAAAAGTTGCCCATATGGACATATGCAGGTGAGCAAACATTTTTGATTACAAATCATAGACACCGTTAAGCTGTCCTGTGGTATTTATTTGGTGTTGTGCAAAGAGCTGCTCAAAAATAGTACTTTATTTGTCATAGTATGTCCCTATAAATATCTTGTGAAAAGGAATAAAAGTTGTTGGTGTCATACTGTCCAATAATGTTCATTTTACTTAAAAAAACTGCAGTAAAATTTATGTTTTTTTATGTTTATGTTTTTTTTGCTGTTTCACAAAAAATGTAGGCTGTTACATATTCCCAATGAACCTGTGTTGACAAATGGTCTTGCTGGTTCCCAAAATAGTTGTTTTGTTCCCTTTTTCTTTATGTGGAAAATGAATGAATGAGAATTTGAATGAGATGGATGTGAATGAGATGTAGCACAGACAAACTCCAAAGCTGGTCGATAGCCTCCACCTTGTGCACTGTTTTCTAACTTTGTTAAAGCCACACTACCTATGTGAGGTACAGAAAATAAACCTGGGCTAACCTGTAAAACTTTTAAATGAATTGCTTTCATTCATTGACAAATGAGACACACTTTGCCCTCAAATAAGACTCTGTGTGTCTGGAGGGAAAGATTATTAGTGACAGTTTTTCACCCAACAACAATTGAAATAATTCTGAAAGCTTACAAACTTTTATGATACTTTTTATACCGCCTTGTGTCTTTTTAGAGCTTGAAAGCACCATAATATTGGTTTGGGAATGGCCAACACATTCTTCTGTGTTTCAAAGAGAGGGAATAAAAGAACTTGTAAAAATAACGATTCCAAAAGGATGTTTTCACGGCAAAGCTATAAAACAAACATTCTTTGTCCTCAAAGAAGGTTTAAGTGAAGAGTTCTTGATAGTACTATTTTGCTCTGTGTGGCACACAAGTATTCTTGAATACAATCCCATATTGTGCAGTCTTATTGAGATAGTTCACCCAAAAATAAACATTTATTTACTATTAACTTGCCCTCAAGTAGTTGCATACAGTATTTGGGTTCAATTTTAACGATCTAGGCGCAAAGTCTAAAGCGGAAGGGAAAATATGCTTTGCGCGCCAGTGCATGGTCTAACATGGTTGTGCTTATTCTCTTAATAAGTTATGGGTGTGTTTTGAGCATAATGTGTATTAAACAAATCAGTCTCATCTCCCATTCTCTTTAAGAGTCATGGTGGACTTTGTAAGTGGAACAACTGAATGCTTCACTAGCAAAAAAAAAAAACAGTTAAACAAACCATCTGCAGTGAACGAGCCTCCTCCATTCAGCCTATTTACTTTCTCTTTACTTTACTTTTACTCTTTACTCCTTTACTTTCATAGATAAGGAAATGGTGTGGTACACGCTCCACTGAAGACATTCATTAGCCTACATATTTAACTTTTGTTAAGCGCAAAGATTGGTTTCAAAACTATTTATGAATTCAGTTCTAATTTCCAGCAAACAAATAAATGAACAATAATAACGAAGAGTGTTCAAACAACTGAGTTATGTTCAAACACACGTCCTATTCTTATGCTCCATATAGGGATGCATATGTCTCCAAAACCCAATAGGTGGACAAATCCAAACTTGTTTTTATTAAAACAATTATAAATATGCATATAATAAATAATACTGCTAATAATAATAACATTATACAAATGGGCGTATGATAGGGCCCTTAATGAGTTGAATTTTGCTGTTGAACACAAAAGAAAATATTTTTATGTAACCTTTGACTACCATAGTGACAAAAACAAAAACTATGTATGTTGATGATTACAGGTTTTCAGCCTTTTTCAAAAAAAACTCCAACAGGTTTGTGACAAGTGAAGGTTGAGTAAATAATGACAGAGTTTTTCATTTTTGAGTCAACTATCTCTTTAAGAGTGAGCAGGAGTGCAAAAGAAAAGGATGTGGATGGTGGTCACTGGCTGTTTCTCAATATGCATTCTTCAGTGATCTTACGTCCTCGTGTTCTCATGTAATGTCATCAACTGCCAAAGTTGAGTTCCAAAACACAAGACCGCAAGAACGGAGGATGTGTGAAAGTTGTTCTTGATGTCAAGGATGCATCAATGCAGACTTGAGCACAAAACTCGCTCGAGAAGTCCCAGAAATCATTGTGGTTGAATAAAGGAGGTGGGAAGCGCAGCATTTTATATAGAATTATTATAAAAATTTGTTTTCTTTATTGTGCAATGTCTTTATGCATAGTATATACTGAAAAGGGGAAAACAACAAATCATTGTATGAATGCTGCAATGTTCTAGTTTTAGTTTTAGTTAAAACCGCTTGAAGGTCACGTGACTATCAGGAAGAATCAGGGAAGAATGCAGCATCTCATTTCTCACAGGACGCGTTCTTGCCGTCTCCCGAGTTCGTTCTTCCGAGGTAACTAGGCAAGACCGGTCTCCACAAGAAAGCGAGTCTATTCTCTGCATTCTTGGAATTGAGAAACAGCCATGGTTTTAATCCCTATATAGTGAGTGGCAGTTGAGTGTCCTTTCTCAGCAAGTAGTTAATGAAAGGAAACAAGAAATTTGGACACTTGCATAATAAATCATGCTGGAGCTGTCAAAGAAACAAATCTGTTGCCTACTTTTCATCTTGCTGTTTAATAATAAATGTCATATTTACTTTAGTCTGTAATTGTACATACATCTGCTCTGTGGTTTAATTGATGTCATATGAATGCAATACACATTAGGATTTCCGTGGGTACTCCTTTTCTCTCAAAAGCATTTAGGCATAAATCCTTAAGCTAAATCACTAATAAGGGAGTCAAGTGTGCATTACTTTGTTAATTGTATTTTTAATAACACCACTCTTCCAGCAGCTTTTTGAGACTTTTTGGCTCCATGACCCTAAAAATTCATTTGCTGTACCCTATTAAAGAAAACTTTGTTAATTAAATAATATATTTTTCTTATAAATTAATAGATGGCGGGGCGACACGGTGGCCCAAAGATTGCTGGTTTGAGTCCCGGCTGAGCCAGTTGGCATTTCTGTGTGGAGTTTGCATGTTCTCCCCGTGTTTGTGTGGATTTCCTCCTGGTGCTCCAGTTTCCCCCACAGTCCAAAGATGTGCGCTATAGGTGAATTGAATAAACTAAATTGGCCGTAGTGTACGAGTGTGTCTGAGTGCGTATGGGTGTTTCCCAGTACTGGTTTGCAGCTGGAAGGGGGTCCGCTTTGTAAAATTATAAGTTATCAGTTTATTCCACTGTGGTGACCCCTGATCAATAAGACACTAAGCCGAAGAATAATGAATGAATGAATGAATATATATATATATATCAAAAATCTGTTGACTCTGTTTTCTGCAGTCTGTGATAATATAATATGTGACAGTATGTATGAACAGGTTTTTATTTTTGAGGTAGATACATTTAAGTAAGCATATTAGTAAAGTAGCATATTAGTAATACAAAAAATGACAGAAAAAAGTAAGAAAATGGAGATTAAATATATTTTCCAAAAGCTTTTGTATACTCAAAATTGTTCTGCCCACTCGTTCACATTAAAAAAGCAAAGATAACAACAATAAACCTGCACAATATTCAATC
>NC_079453.1:38160784-38163284 GCF_903798145.1 Danio aesculapii | reverse complement strand
ACAGGACACAAGATTTAAGATGTAAATTAACTGCCAAATGAATAACCCAAAATCAGTTAATAGCATAGGCAGAAAGCTTGTAGATTTAGTCAGACTTTCTAATGGAATCAGTGAATCTTCACTTGTTTTTAGAGAAGCACAAACAAGCACTAAGTCATTGATCACACATACTATAAGCATAAATAATAATGTTATAAATCAAATATTGAAAGAAGTACATGACTATCCAAGCTTTAATAATTGTTCTAAATCCAATCCACGGGTCCATTCTTCATAAATGGATTACTCAATTAGCTGGATTTGGTTATTGACGATTTGACACAATCCAGGACCATTACGTTCTTCAAAACTCATCCAAGAGTTGTTATCATAGCAACATGTCTGATAGCTTAAACCTGCTCGGGAGAAGGCTTATTCCATATAAACAGAATTAGATCGGGTAATTTCAAGCAAAGGTAATACTGAAAGTATGTTCCGAATGCTGATATTTTCCAACAATAGTAACCTAAAGATTATATACACTGGGGAAAACAGTAAAAATAATATATAAAAATAAATAAATATATAAATACAACTGTTATGCAATCTACACTTCGAAATAAAAGTACAAAAACTGTCACGGGGTGTTCTTTCCCCAAGGGGTTCAAAAAGTTTTTTTTTAGAAAAGGAGTAATATTTTATGCAGTCATGCACACATTTTGACAGCTAATATGTTGGTGATTTGATGCTTTGCAAAAGTTGCAGACACCTTTACCAATATCAAAATGCTTTTTAAATGCAAAATTAATTTAAACAGCCATTTATTAAGAAACTTGAATAGACATAGGCAACTACAATAAAGTATAAGTAGAAGTAAAACTAAATAAATGGCTAAATACTCTCGATGTGTGATGTGTAAAGCATGCATCCAACAACAAATGAGGAAAGTTATTGGGTATTTATTTAACAAACAGTTTACTATGAGTATTATGTAAATTATCTCACACTGATAATTGAATATTAATCAGATGATGTCATTATGCTGTCAGCCAATCGTTAGATAGCTAATCATGATTTCGAGGATCGATAGATCTGTCTTTTACAACTCATGCAGCGATCTCAGATCAGTTCATCCAGTCATTTTAATCTGATTTAAAAAAAAATCTAATTAGCTAGAGATCAGTTATCAAGATTAACAGATCCAAGATATGCCAAATCATCTTAGATCATTTAAGCGAGGTACAAAAAATGGACCACAGATATAGTCTCTGATGTTTTTAATCACAACAAATGAAAACCTTGTTTTATTCAAATCCATACCTAATATAATTTACATTTCATTTTGACAGGTTGCTGTTTAATTTTAAAGCTACTCATTGTTTGATTATGCTCACCTGTGTCTTGTTTTTGTTTGTTTTTTTGATAGAACAGTAAATTGACAGGAACTAAATTTGGAGAGAGGATGGGATCGGGAAAGGTCCACGAGCCAGGACTTGAACTCGGGATGCGCGCAGCACTGTTGGACTGCATGACAGGACACTGCCCACTGACATATGTGTCTTGTTTAAAGTAAGCCTTTGTGTGACTGAATTTTTATTGATTTATGCCTGCTGAATACCCAGCTAACAAAATTAGATTCCAAAACTGTTCCCATTTATTTGTAATGCTCATAGAATGTTCAAAGCAGTGTTTTTTTAAAGCCCGTTCATGTCCATTGTGAGTGGGCTTAACAAACCACCAATAGAAACACTGATACCGTTAAAGGATACATTTACTGTTTATATTAAGTTTAGGCTTACGGTTAGGTTTATGTACTTCTGCATGATTGTTATGCAGCTATTATTCCTCTGATTTTCAGAATAATTTACAGTTATGGTTGAGTTCAGGTGTAGGGAATAGGTATGATTACATTTTCGAACCAAAAATTATATAATATACATGGATGTTAATCCAGGATCGCAAAATCACGATGTGCTAGAAACACATTCTCTCTCTCTCTTTCTGTTTTAGAACATCCCGTTCACATTATATTAATATTCTAAAAATATTGTTCTAAGAATGTTTTTCTATCAATGTTACAAGAATGTTCCAAAAACTTTTACACAACGTTTAAAGAATGTTCTGAGAATTAGCTGTGTAGCCTTTATCTTTATGTATGAATAAAAGTAAATACACATGACAAAACGAATACAAAAGTCAGGGAGGCAATAACATTTTTAGGTTTGAAATTTGATTTTAGCACTAGTGGTCGAAGTGTTTAAAATGTAACAGAAATAAGGACTTTCTAGGACAGAAAATAGAATGGTTTTTACAAGTGGTCTCAGACTTGTGAATCCCAATATATCTTTCTCCAGAGCAAACTTTTAAAAAGACCATTTTAGAAGGTAAATCATGAAGTTGTGAAACTTTCCCTACTAAACTCTGATGCAATATGATTCTCTGTGCTTGTAAATGTGTTTTGTGTGAGGCTGGAGACTCATAAAATCAAACTCTCCTTAAAGGTCTGACAACATGCGGATTG